>NC_051176.1:250314859-250442359 GCF_013339695.2 Rhipicephalus sanguineus
AAGCTCTCCATATACCAATGCACTATAAACAATCAACCATGTTTAACTTTCGTGTTATACCGATTCCTATGACGGAGGGATCAGCCATCTTTTTACACGTACTTACCTAAAAAGTAGGCAAAATACATGCGTATTTCGCATTGCAACAGACTCGTAATACACAACTAAACGAATGAAGATTGACTGTTGACCTAAAGAGACGAAGGTGAACCTTCACTGATTGCCGAACAGGTAGCCTCACGCACAGGTGCCTCGTTGAAAAGTGTGTTGTGCCAAGAAGCTCAGTCGAACATGGTGGTGACCCATGGTGTGCAGGGCAATTGCATCCAGGAGTACGATGCAACCTATTTGTTTGTTTCTTCCTTTCTTTCTTTCTTTCTTTCTTTCTTTCTTTCTTTCTTTCTTTCTTTCTTTCTTTCTTTCTTTCTTTCTTTCTTTTTTGATGATGCCCCATCAACCGAATAACTGCAATTAAATCATTGTTCAAAAGATTGGAGATTTATAATTGACCTCCACAAAGCACTACTGCATTAAAAAAAATCAACTCTAGTGCTTGTCAAATGGGTACCGCAGTGCTACAGTTGACCTGCCGAGGGTGAACCTCCTCTCGGCCCCTCCTGAAAAATTTGAGCCACCCCCCCTGACTTTAAGCCCTGGCTTAGGAACACTCGATCATGCCCAGTAACGTGTTTCGATGCATGCTTCCGGTAACGCAGTGAGGCCGTCGTTGTTTACAAACTACAGGAGCACGAAAACCATACACGGACACCAGAAAAATAGAAACAACAAAAAAATGACAATCCTTTACTCGTTTTACTCGACAAGCTTTTCTTACCTATCATGAAAGAGACATTGAATATATATATATATATATATATATATATATATATATATATATATATCTATATATATATATATATATATATATATATATGTATATATATATATATATATATATATATATATATATATATATATATATATATATGTATATATATATATATATATATATATTTATATGAAGGCCAGACTCTGGCTGAAACGTCGAAATAAACAACGTTGTGACTTCTCACGGGGGATCTACTTGACTACTTGCAACGCTACGGCCACTCCACCACCATGCCTGCATATATATATATATATATATAGTGAACAACTTCGTACTACAATATAGGAAACAAAAATATTTATTTTACCCTAACAGTTTCGGCTGGCGGTCCAGCCTTCTTCGGAGGATGTAATTGAAATGAAACGGCCATGGCCGAACCCGCTGCACAAGGGCCGCCCACCCGGTTTGGGGGCCAAACGATACTTTCAAAAAAATAGAAAAAGAAATAGAGAACTAACGAAGGAAGCAACAGTGAGAGAGAGAGAGAGTGGCTCGTGAAAGAAGAAATGAAAAGGGGCGCTATTTTCTGCCTCCCGTCGTGGGGGCGCGGCTCAGCGCCCTTAGGGATGGGGAAGTAAAGATGATAGAAGAAAGGAGGGAAGTGTTTTGGGACCTTTGTTGTTTCTAATTTATATTAATGACTTGGCAGACTTGATTAATAATGACGTTTCCATTCGACTGTTCGCGGATGACTGCGTTGTTTTTAGAGAAATTCGTGCTCCAAACGATCATGTACTTCTACAAGAAAACCTACAGGCTATTGGGGATTGGTGCATTCGATGGGACATGGAGTTAAACACAGAAAAAAGTATTACAAGAAAGAAAATGCCTAGCGCGTTCACTTACTCTATTAACCAGCGTGATATACAGCGTGATATCTGGGTGTCACTATCAATAACAAACTCACCTGGTACACATATACCGGCTACTTGTACCTCTGCGCTGCAGAAGCTGTGGTTTCTCAACAGGAAACTGAAAACCGCACCTCCTAAAGTTAAGCTCCTAGCATATAATACCTTCGTCAGAACTAAATTAGAATATGCTTCAATTGTATGGGACCCCCACAACAAAAGTGATGTTCAAGAGCTAGAACGTGTCCAAAGAAAAGCAGTGCGCTTCATATTTAATAAGTATGACTCGCCTTCCTTACTAACGAAACAACATAACATCCCATCGTTAGAATCGCGCAGAAAGGTCAGTAGGATGACTTTTCTTCAAAAGTGTCTTACCGGAAATACAAAAGTAACTATGCCTGATTGTGTACGTCCCCACTCGACTAGGAAAACTAGACACACCCACAGCAGGGCACTTGCCCCAATTTTCGCGAAAACAATCTTTCAAATACAGCTTTTTCCCTAGAACTGTGTCCGAATGGAATGCCTTACCCTCCAGTGTTGTTGATGCCAATGACTTTGTACGCGAACTGGAAAATTTGTATTGTGCGTCGTCATTGTAATCGATGTTTCTCTCATGCGTTTCCTTTTTCTCGTTGTTCTTATTTTTGCTTTTTCGCTGTGATTGCGATGTTCTTTATGATTTTGTAATCACTGTACAGCCTCTCCTGCATGGACCACACGGTGGTCTGCAGTATTGCTAAATAAATAAATAAATAAATAAGATAAAAAGGAGTGAGTAGCGTGGCTTGTCAACGAAGGGGGGAGCACGAAGCCAAAGCGCTGAAGCGACAAACGCGAGGAAAGCTTGCAGGCGGGCGAGGCGGCGGGTTATGCTACGTTAGATAAAAAGCGGCGTGAGCAAGGGACGAAGGAAAAGGGGAAAAGACAATTGTCGATTCTACACATCCCACACACGGCGTCCAAGTTCTGATGGGTCGGCGGTTAGCTCGCGGCGCGGACCGTGTACAAACGAGAAGCGGTACAGTGCTCGTCAAATGAAACCCGAACAGCGGCAAGCCTTCGCATGGTATAATGCGCGCCGTCCAGTTATCACTAAAGTCCCTAGGGACTTTAGTTATCACCACTGACAGGCGCGCGCATCCGGTTTGACCGCACTGCGCACATGCGCGCCTGTCCATGGTGATACTGGACGGCAGGCACCGGGCGGCCGTCGTAAGGCACCAGCTGTGTCTCTCCCGAAAAGCGCCCCAAGCGCCGACAGGGACAGCACTGCCGTGTGAAGCAGACGACGCGGAGAGAGCTCTGCTACTTTCGAACAATTCGAAGCTACTTTCGATCAATTCGTTTGGAGCCCAGAGCACGGCCGGCCGTGCCCAGAGGTGTTATAGTAGGGCTTAGGCTGGTTACGCTGTAGTTGCGGGGGGATCAACAAACGCGGCGTTGGAGGCGGGGAGAGGGCCACCACAAGAGATCACAAAAAAAAAAAAAAAAAAAAAAAAAAAAGAAGAGAGGAGGGGTCGAGCATTTCATCTTTTTTTTTTTTTTTTAAGCTGACCCAAGTAGTTGGAGGTACTGTTTCTATTTGTGTGTTTCCTGCAGCGCATGTTCACGCCACTCATTCGTTTGAAAGACCTTTGTCGGCACCACGCGTGCCGCCTTACTGCACTTATATATGCTTGTTTTTCTGAAGGATCGGCTGTGTCTACCCGCAAATCGGAACTGTCTGAAAGACGGCCCCCGCCACTGCATCTGGACGGGAAGGACGCGCTTTTTTTTCACAGCCTCCGGCGGTCGTGCACATAGAACATGCAGCGTATGTGCAGAGAAACCTCTGGGGCAGCGTTCGAGAACAAAGAAAAAAAAACAAACAAACAAACAAAAAAAAACAGCTGGACCCAACGAAGCTAGGAGTGACCGCAGAGTCAAGTGCGAAAGCAGTAAAAGCAAGAAAACGCAACAAAACCATACTCGGGCTTTGGTAAAACGAGGGGGAGGGGGTCAGGGATACTTCTAAAACAACAATAAAGAACGCTGGTGCGTGGCTGCTTGTTTCGCTGTCGAAGTCCTGAAACGGGCTGGCAGATGTTCATACACGTTTGTTGCATCTGTGTATTGTTCGACCACGAGTGACAATTTCTGAATTGTTAATCCATATTGTGATATGGCAAGCATTTGCGCATACAAAGGCAGGGTTTTGTGTAAATGAAATCAGTTTGTCAGCGCGTGACGCTGTCGAGTGTTTCTTCGTGTCCTACTTTAGTCGCACTGCTGAAGAACTGGTGCAATTCTACGGTGCAATAAAAATATGTCTACGCACGTGATGTATGTTATTGTTATGTACTCATAATAGCTATGTATAAATATTTTTTTTTCATTGGACATACGAGTCCAACTGCAATTTTGATAACCTTGTGTGATCTACGTCTGCAAATAAAAAAATTCTGAAGATTACGGTGCTGATACATTTATTACGAAGCCGAGTGATTCCGTCCATCATTGATTCGCGAAAAAAAGAACATTAAGTAGGTTAGTTACACAGACCAGCTCATATATACGGGGGAAAAATAATAAAAAAAAATGAGGCGTTGTTTATATTCGGCACAGTGGCGTTCGAAAGGCGGGAGTGAAGTCGCTATGATCGCTACAGTGGCGAAAGGGCATTGAAAATCGTATCAATCAGCAGGACAAAAAAAAAAAAGAAAGCTTTAACGCCTCCAACTACACACCCTGTTACTGCAGCGGCTGCGCGGAGGAGCATTCATCTATGCAATAGCCGCTTAAAACATCGCCCATCCTCCGTTAATCAGTCACAACGACAGTAATTTATTTCACAACGCAGAGAAAAGTTGCATTAAAAGAACTTCCGTGAGTTGCGCACCGTAACTTTGACTTTTCTTGCGCACAAAACAGCAACGCGCGCTAGCCGCGCCCTGCAACCCGCCGGAAAGTTTCAGGTAGTGTCACTGGAAAGTGCTCTAGTTTCAGGTGACGCTGCGAGCCGAAGCTTTCGACTGTCGGACATGTGTTAAGACAAAGTACGGGCCCCGTACGGGGCCCGTCGTCGGGCTTCAGGGAGACTCCCGCGCAGTCGTTTGCGGTCGTGGGCGCGTTTAATGGTCGCCAAGTTATCTAGAAAGAATGACACGTATCCCTTTCATGTGCACACCGATGAGCGCCGTCGGAACATCAAACGAGTCAGCTTCTTTGCGTGGTGCTGTGCTTGTAGGCGTTTTTTTGTTTTCGTTCGGAGGCGGACCAGAGGGGCGCGATGCCTCCTCCTTTTCGGGACTGCAAATGAGACAGGCCCGACGGGCGACACACTGTAAAATAAACATGTTTGCATATTAACTATCGGACTCGCTGTTCCCCACTGTTGTCTGGAGGGTTATCGGCGGGATGGCGAGTCCTGACAGCGCAAGTGCACCCATGGCGCTGTCACTTATATTGAGCGGTTTTAAAGCCTTGACCAGCTGGCTTATGCGTTTTCGTGCGTCTGCTCTAGAGAAGGGTCGCCGCTTGCACGAAGCAGCTAGTGCACGACATCACGGAATATAAAGGCGACAACGAGTGCAAATTGCAGTGAAATAAGTGCGCCCCGCAGAGGAACCTTAACGCAATAAGCAACTATGTGGAGCTAGATGCAAGTAGCACCACTTCTATTTTTTTAATACTTTGTTATTCTGTCTACACGTTAACATTGTTTCCCAACATTTAAAAAGGAGATCCTACGTCTCCGATTCGATTTTCGGCTTTCTTTACGCGATACTTCGCCGATTGGATATGTTGTTCCTCCGTTGTGCTTGGTTGGTTGGTTGATCCTTGTAAACTGGCGCAACCCACCGCGGGGGATCGGCCATGAAACGGGCGGTGCCTTGTTATATAAATAAAATTGTTTATATTCTAAAATTGTTTAGAAATACATAAATTTTCAAACAACGCACTAGCTTAATTAAGAAAAGGAAAAGAATAAAAAAAGATAAAAAATTAAGGGAAAAAGAACCGAATTTATGTAACTTTAACATTCAATTCGCTTTGCCTCACGTAGGAAATCACATACGGCATTGCAAACGTTCCTGCGGCTAAAAGTATACAGTAGCGCCAAAGGAAAGAACCACCGGAAGTGCTAAATGTAGGCCCATCCTTCGGAGGGGTTCGTCTCGAAGTATATTTTTTTATTGGTAAACAATCTGCATGTTAAGAAGAAATGATGCAGAGATTCACTCTCATTGCAATGGAGGCATAAAGGTAACTGCACAAGACCAGACCTGTGTAGATTAAATTCAGTGGAGGGACTCGGCATCGTGTTCTCGTAATTGATATTTTTGCCCATCTACTGGAGCACCATAGATTTTTCCAAGAATAATTAAGATGAGGAAACTCAGACGCTGACAAAGCAGACTTTAGCGAAATTATCCGACGTGGCAAACTTTTCAAATCGCGCCGCAGAGACAAACGCCAACGTCGGCAATAAATAAATTATGGGACTATCGTGTGACGCTGCTGTTGGTGCATCCGCATATTCATTGAGGGTTAACCCTGTGCGACCCGGTGGCCATACCAAGCGAATACGGCGTAAATGTCTTGGGATGAGAGAATAGAATACTTCTAAAGTATTTGAAAAATTGACGCATTTAATGAAGAACGGACAGACAGAGAGTCTGTCAGAATGACGGCTTCCGATATTGATAAGGGTGGTTTGCGTAAAGCTAAAACAATTGCAAGTAATTCCGCGTGATAAATAGGCGTAAAGTCCGGTAAACGAATTGAAAAAGACCAATCCGTTGTACTTCTTGCACAGTCCTGTTCCCGTTTTGTACCCCCCCCCCCCCCCCCCTCTTTTGGATGCCTCGCCGATCCTAACATTTTAACAGCTATCTGTGTATTTCATGTAGCTTGACGCAACGAGGGCCGTCGTTGGCGGCCGGTGCGCGAGCAAGGCCGGCGTCGACGGCGATTGCAGACGAGAACCGATGCAACAGCACGTGCTCCCCAGCTTTATCCATGTTTGCATAGCTGTTTGGGCAGCCTACAGCGCAACCTGTCTGCTCGGGCTTGGTTCCCCGAAGCATTTCGGCAGCGCAGGACACAAGCGACTGGAGCACAATGAAGCGCAGCCAACATCCAGCCCCGCGTCGCGTCCCCGCAGCAAGCGCCTGCCGGCACCCACACGCACGGCCGGACTAGAGGGAACTAGAGGGGCCGTGCCGCCACTGTAGTCCGGCCGTGCCACACGCCATTAGTTCCGCGCTTCCACCGAAAGAGGCGCCACCAGTCCAAACTCACCCCGCGCCCGGTGCCCGAAGGCTTGCCGCAGTTCGGGTTTCATTTGACGAGCACTGTACATACGACCCGCTCCAACTTTGGGAAAACTCTGGCCACGATACAAGGCTAAAGGTGCCCCCCCCCCCTGTTTTTCGGAAAAAGAAGAAAAAAAAAAGAAAGGAAAGAGCACGAGCCGGTTGATGCATGTGGTACCGATCGGGTCTATTTTCTCGCGCTCGATCGTTTCCTTAGCGTTCCATGCGTCTGAACCAACGTGTGTATAAACAAATACATTAATTAATTAATTCCCTTTCTGGGCGCTACAATTGGTCACGGAGGCACGTCAGTCGCCCAGGGCTCTCGTTGATTCCGTGGGAGAGTGATTTGAATTTGTTTATGAAATATGACTCCCGCTGTTCGCGCTCCCGTGTGTTCTGGAAGCCGGATTGTAGAAGTATAACGCTTATGTCCTCAAAAGAGTGACCAGGCAGATTAATGTGTTTGGAGAACGGCAAATTAGGGAGGCCTTTCACGTGTGCCCTGTGGTTGTTAAAACGTAAACGGAACGCGGTTTCTGCCCGTCCAATATATTCCTGCTTGCACACTTCACAGCGAATTTTGTATACCACATATTGCACGAGTCGCAATTAAGGTCCTTTTTCATTTTATACTCAAAGTCCGAATAGGAGGCTTCGGCCGTATTTGTGGTCACCATGTGTTTGCACACCCTGCAGCGAGGTTTCCCGCATGGTCTACAGCCCTGATGGTGGTTGGATTTGTGTGTTTTCGCCCTGACCAGCGTCTCTCAGGTTTTTATTTCTTCGGTAAACCACCTTGGGCGGTGTTTGAAATACGGTAGACAGTCGACTAGTCTGTTTAAGTATGTTGAAGTGGCGGCATAATATAGAGTTTAGCCGAGGGGCTGCGGCGGAGTACGTGAGAATTGAAGATACGTGAGGATCGCTTAGCGTCTCTTTGTTTTCGTTTTTTTTTTTTTGTGTGTGTTTCATTTGCAGCCCTTCGCGACTCCTCGCCCTCAGGCTTGTGCTTGGCTCGCACGAGCATTTACAACAACGAAAGCAGGGGCGTAGCCAGAAATTTTTTTCGGGGGGGGGTTCAACCATACTTTATGTATGTTCGTGCGTGCGTTTGTATGTGTGCATGTATATATACGCAAGCAAAACTGAAAAATTTCGGGGGGGGTTTGAACCCCCCCAACCCCCCCCCCCCTTGGCTACGCCCCTGAACGAAAGCAAAGCACGAGGCGCGCGGATGTCGTTTACCGAACTACTTGCATAGCTTCCACAGCGTTGCACCTGATGCTTCCGCAGCTTCTACCGCGTTGCACCTGGAGCAGTTATATATACAGGGTGTCCCAGCTATCTTTAGCCAAGGGTTAAAAAATACAATATTAGAGGCAGGCGAGTAAAATCAGTTGCAAATTGCTGACAGCCACCTTGCGCACTACAGACATTTTTTTGTTTTGTAATTAACTAATTTGTTAATTAGGACGATTTAACTAAATTGATAAATATTGACTTTAGGCAAGAAATGCTGCTTGCGAAGTTCGAGAGCGTCTTCAGAAACCCCAATCGCATCATTTGCGATAAAGAAAGTCTCACGTATACCATTTTTTCCAAGCTGCAGAGAAAGCCCGCGAAATACAAAAAGAACCACGTGACTAGCGCGCTCGCGCGCCGCGAGAATGCTGCCCTCAGCCGAGGTTTGAGCGAACGAAATCACCTGCGGCCGCGACTCGGCGTCTCCGTTGCAGCGGTAGGCCGATAAGTTAAAGGTGGTTTCTTGGCCCGCGCTCGCTACAACTTGCACCGTCACGCGCGCAGCTGGCTGGCAACGGGCCAAGAACCACCGCCCACTTATAGGCCTACCGCTGAAACGGAGCCGGCGAGTCGCGGCCGCAGCTGATTTCGTTCGCTCAAACCTCGGCTGAGGGCAGCATTCTCACGGCGCGCGAGCGCGCTAGTCACGTGGTTCTTTTTGTATTTCGCGGGCTTTCTCTGCAGCTTGGAAAAAATGGTATACGTGAGACTTTCTTTATCGCAAATGATGCGATTGGGGTTTCTGAAGACGCTCTCGAACTTCGCAAGCAGCATTTCTTGCCTAAAGTCAATATTTATCAATTTAGTTAAATCGTCCTAATTAACAAATTAGTTAATTACAAAACAAAAAATTGTTTGTAGTGCGCAAGGTGGCTGTCAGCAATTTGCAACTGATTTTACTCGCCTGCCTCTAATATTGTATTTTTTAACCCTTGGCTAAAGATAGCTGGGACACCCGGTATAGGTGATTTTGTTCAGAAATAAGAAGCGGGGTTTGGTGTGCACGATAACTGTCTCTCGAAGAGGACACCTCAATCGGTACACACACGGGGAAAGGGGATGAAAAGGAGACAGAGAGGAGGAAAGAGAGCAGTTAGCACGGCTCAACGTCTGTGTACATAGTGGTTGTTGAGGGAAAAGGCACATCTTTCTGTCTCCCAGTTGGGACACGGCACAGCGCCAACGTGTGTAGGGGGGAAGCCCCCTCCCCCCCCCCCCCCCGCTTCCTCCTCCGTCTTCTCTTTATCTCCTCTTGTCTACTTCCCCACCGTCTGTAGAGGGATGGGGAAGTGGACGAGAGGAGATAAAGAGAAGACGGAGGAGGAAGGGGGGGGGGGCTCCTTACAGCCGACTGTCCAGTCCAAGAAAACGATGAACTGCCCCGAAGACCTCGGTGTGGCTGCGCGGAGAAAGAGATTCTTTATTTGGGAAAATTAGGTGAATAGTGGGGGTGAGGGACGCAGTAACTGTCTCTCAGGCGAGGACACCACAACCGCGACACCTGGGGGAAAGGGGAGAAAAGTATAGGAGAAGTTAGAGTTATAGTGGAGGAGGAGGCCTGGGGGAGTTAAACACATCACTGGGGGAGAGGGGGGAAAAAGAAAAAAAAAGGGGGGGGGGGACACACGCGATAAACACATGACTGGGAAAAAAAAAAAAAACACGGAAGTTCCGTTTGTTGGGGGCTTGGTCGGCGTGGTTCAGAGAAGACGGTCGGCCAGTTGCGCGGCTTCGATGTAGTTGAGGACCGCGCGCAGGGCAGGGCGCACGCGATGGGCTGATCCTACCGGGTGCAGAATGTCATCTACCGTGGCAGACGGAAGTCCCAGCTGCTTGAAGGCACGAGCGAGCGCTTCGCGGTGGGTGGAGAGGGCGGAGCAGGAAAGGAAGAGATGCGCCACGGTTTCCCTCTCTCCGCAGTCACTGCAGAGGGGCGAGGGCGCACCGCGGAGGCGGTGCCGGCGCTCAGCAGGCCAGACGGAACCTGTCCGCAGTGCGAGGAGGAGGGACCGCTCTTTCCTGGTCAGCACGTTTTCCGATAGAATGCGTGGTGGAAAGCCGGCGGCCGTGCGCTTGTCGGGGTGGTTTCGCACGAGCTCTCGCCAAAGGTTTCGGCGCGCTGAGTCCACGGAGTCCGCGCACGTTGTCAGTGGAACAGCTGGGTCGTGTGCTGTCTTTGCCAGGTCATCGGCAGCCTCGTTCCCTGCGATGCCAACGTGCGACGGTATCCACTGGAGAGCCACGTCGCATCCGTGTTCGCGCAGACTGTGGAGTGACCACGCCACACGTTGTGCGAGTGGGGGGGGCGCGTTCCTCTTTGGCGAGCTGGCGGAGGGCTGACCTCGAGTCAGTGTAGATTGTCGCGCGTGTGACTTGCGGCGTTTCGCGGATGAGGTCGGCAGCAAGGTGTATTCCTACCAGCTCAGCCGTGGTGGAGGAGGCGCGGTAGGCGAGCCGGCATTGGCGCTTCAATGCCAGCTGTGGTGCCGCGCAGGCAGCGGCCGCAGAGTGGTCCCGAAGCACGGAGGCATCAGTGAAAAACTGTGTCCTTCCATCAAGGTCCTGGTCCATTCTGGCTGCGGCTTCCTGCGCGATAGCACAGGCCGGTGTGTTGCGCTTCGAGCGCACGCCTGAGAGCTCGAAGCCGATGGGGAGCGGCACTCTTTGGTGAGGGGGGGGCCACGGGGGAATCTCGGGTGCGGAGTCCACGACGATAGAGTCGAACGTGTCGATTAGTGTTCCGACACGCGAGTTGGGCAGTGCCCGCAACTGGGACAGGATGGCGGCCCCATCCGGTGCACGTTGGAGGCGCTCGAGGTGGTAGAGCGCGCGCAGTTCGCCTGTGAGTGACGCCGGCCAGGTGCCTGTCTCCGCGAGCGTGGCAGCCACTCTCGAACCGCGCGGGAGTCCGTGACACATGCGGAGAACTCGGCGATGGTCAGCGTCGATGGCACTCCACTGTATGGGGCGAAGGCTGCACAGAGGAAGCGCGTAATGCACTTTGGACATTGCCATGGCCTCGTAGATGTTCATCGCGAAGGAGGCCGGGCATCCGGCTCCTCGCGCGAGAATCCGTCGGACCGCACCCTCGACACGGCGTGCTTCACGTCTCACACGGCTTACCTCCAAGTTCCACTTTAGTCTATAGTCTATGGTGATACCAAGATAGCGGACGTGGGTTTTCCAGGGCAGCGGAACACCGTGGAGTGTGATGGGGCGGGTTGTACGCCGTTCACTGGCACGCGGGTGGACGAGGAGTGCCTCTGTTTTGGCGGCCGAGATGCGCAGTCCTATGCTGTCCAGGAACCCGGCGACGGCCTCTAGGGCGTTCTGGAGGCACTTACGCACCCTGGCGAGGCATCGGGTGGGGGCCGCGCACATACAGGGCGATGTCGTCCGCGTAGGTGACCGCGTGCACAGTGAAAGCGTCTTGTTTGGGAAGGCACTCGGTGAGCGGTGCTAGAACCAAGTTAAAAAGAAACGGGCTCAGCACGCTTCCTTGTGGCACTCCGGTGGTGACAGGGCGGCGCGTACTGTTCGCCTTCCCCACACGGACAGTCAGTGAGCGGTCCGCGAGGAAAGCTTCAATGTAGCGCAGGAGTTTGCCCTGCACACCAAGCGCACAGACCGCCTGGATGATCGTCGTGTGGGGGAGACAGTCAAAAGCTGACTGCACGTCGAGCAGAAGTAGCAGGGCTGTCTCCCGGTCGTGTAGCGCTTGTTCCAGGGTGCCAACAACCGCGGCAATCGCGTCAGCCGTGGCGCGAAGGGCGCGAAAGCCGCACTGTTGTGGAGGGAAGGTGCCGCTCGCAGTGGCTATCCATTGGAGGCGATGAAGCGCCATTGCCTCCATGGTTTTCCCCGGCACCGATGTCAGGGATATCGGCCGGTATGAGGCGAGGCTGCGCGGTGGCTTCCCGCGCTTCAAAACCGGCACGACCAATGCTGTACGCCAGGTATCCGGGAGGGAGCCGCTGTTGAAGACCTCGTTGAAGGCGACGAGCAAGAGTTGGCGCTGGTCGTCGTTGAGGTTCCGCAGCATGCTGTGTGTTATGCCGTCCGGCCCCGGCGCGCTGCGGTGACGTCTGCGGTTGAGCACACGAGCGAGTTCGTGCTCAGTGAACTCGGCGTCGCACAGGCAAGCGAGTTGCTGCGAGACGGCCGCGTCTGTCGGCGCAGAGGGCGATAAGGTCGGACGGTGGCCTCCGAGAGTGCCGGCACTCACGCTTGGAGGCGCAGGGAGGGCTGGGGTAAAAGCGTCTGCTAAGAGCTCTGAAAGTTCCAGCTCCGTGATGCCGCGAGCCACCGCAATCGCGAGCACAGGGTGGCGAGGGGCCCTTGGGTTGAGAAGTCCTCTCATGATGGGCCAGGCGCGATTACGGCGACGTGGATCGCTGAGAGACGAGCAGACGCCGGACCAGCTGTTGCGCCTGAGTCGCCGTGCCTGTCGTCTGCAGACCGCATCTATGCGATTGTGCACCGTCCAATGTTCGACACGGTCCGTGCGGGTCGCAATGCGCTGTGCACGTCGGCGAGCGGCGCGCAAATTCAGCAGCTTCACGTCAGGGCACGGGGAGCCGGCAGGCACAACACAGCGCGTTGTGGCTGAACGCGCGCACTCCGCTATGTGAGTGAAAAAGTCACTGGCGAGCGTTGGTTTCGCGCAAAGTTCACGAAAAACACGCCACCTCACGACACTGTACACGCGCTTCGCCCCGCGACTCGGGTGGCTGGGCGAGAGGGCGATGGGGTAATGGTCCGATCCGGCAGTGTCTGGGGCTCGCGTCCAGATGTACGAGCAGGACTGAGACACCAGTGCCAGATCGATCGTGGAGGGGCGTGTGTTGCGGCGCAGAAACGTTGGCTCACCAGTGTTCAGAATGGAGAGACCTGTGGTGGCGATCGCGTCCGACAGGCACCGGCCGCGAAGGTCAGTCAGTCCGCAACCCCAGCTGTTGTGATGAGCGTTGAAGGGCTGCGCGGAGGGAATGGTCGCAACATTGTGGAAGAGGGGAGTGAGAGGCCATGGTTTCCTCGTTGGTTTCCGGCTGCGCGGAGGGAATGGTCGCAACATTGTGGAAGAGGGGAGTGAGAGGCCATGGTTTCCTCGTTGCGCTGCAGATGACGAGACGAGGACGATAGGACGACACAGGGACACGGGACAGGTGGTGCGCACCACCTGTCCTGTGTCGTCCTATCGTCCTCGTCTCGTCATCTGCAGCGCAACAAGGAAACCATGAACGACCACCAACTAGCCCAATTCATCGCTCTGCTAAGTGAGAGGCCGCCTTCTCGAGAACGCATGGACTCGATTCCCATGCAGTGGTGCCGGGCGCCCACCGGACTTTCTGCCGGGATTCTCTACCGGGATTCTCTACGTGCCCCGGCTCCCTACCCCGGCCTTGTCGCGCTCGGTGTTGCGGGACTCGTTTCTCGAAAATGTGGCCCTTCCGCTCTCTCCTTTCCCTCCCCCCAACAACCGCTGAGCTAGGACGGCCAGCTGAGCCGTGCTCCTTTAAGGGTTTCAGGAATAAGCGTCCCTCGATCCTATCCTCAAACCACTGTTCCTACTGCACACCGCCGAACTCAAGGTCGGGTACCTCCCTCCCCGTTTGAAAATCCGGTGGGAGCCCGGAGGCACTGGTAATCGAACCCTGTACCCTGCGGTTAATTAGATTCATTAAAAGAATTCGCTCCCTCTCTCGAAGGCAAAAAAAAGAAAAAAAGAAGGCGGACCGTGAACTATAACGAAATGAAATTAGTTTTCAACGAAAAGAGGAAACGAGCAAAGTAGTATCCGCATACAGCAGACATTTAGGCGATGCCATGACTGAATGCGTGCAAGAAACGCGAGAAAAAACACCCGAGGTCCCGCAATGTGCAGAGGAATCAACAAACAAGTCCGCGGTCAGCATTCCTGCGTAAAGCTAACCCGTTCTCTTCTATGGACGAATTAGCTGAGCGCAAGTTTACGCCTTAAGTGGTAGGAAAAGATGCTTCCGATGACACTATACATAGCGCGCTCAGAGTACGTTTTTATTGTTTGTTTTTCTCGCAGTTACGTAACGTAAGCGCACGCTATATCGTGTCAACAACCTCGACGGCGTGTAACAGGAACGGCGATGATTGTTTCACAAAGCAGCGGGACCGCTTCCTTTCTATCGCCGCTGCTTCTCTCTCTATCTGTCTATACAGAGAAAGCGAGAAGACCAAAAAGAAGTCGGCGGGCAGAAATATACGGCGATGCTTATAACATATACACTTCAACGGCCGGGCTTGGAAGAGAAAGCCATTACGATGGATGGGTCGGATGCGAAAATACACGTGACATCATTCCCACCCCCGCCCCTGCAGCCATTATCAGACACCCAGGTTACGCGGACACGAGCAACACGTGGACGTGTAGGAGCGAGTGAAGGTCGGTGGTGGCTTATGTGGCTTTTCTGTGTGCGCGCATATAAGTGGAGGGGGGGGGGGGGGCAGTTGGCAGTTCGCTAAGCTTTCTCTTTCGCCATTCACAGCCGGATTAATTACAGCACGGATACTGTGACTGGGCCATTCATATCGAGGTCCGGGCGCTGTCTGCAGTTCCTGTAAGACTGCTGGAGTAATATGCTATACGACAACAGCTCTAAGGTTTCGATGGTTACCTGCATCCTGACATGAGCGATGCCACTGACCAGAACAGAGCAGCAGTATACTGCTGCCCCTGACAATTTTATTCTTTTAGGGCGCAAATTAATTGTTCTGCGAGGAGGAAATTAAGTTTTACCGCATTCGTTGCCCCGTCTTTGGGTGTCAGACAACTCCAGAACAGAACGAAAATTTTGCAAGAACAAAGATTGGACGAGCTTTATCGAGTGCTTAGACTCATGCTCGAACGCCGAAAACTTGGGTTATAAGTACGGAAACAAAAGCCGACTATTTCACGCGCAGTTTACTTGCGAGAAGCACCGAATCACTTCAAAGGCTTCGTTGATACGAATGATTTCTCTGTCCAAAAAAGAAAAAAAAAACTACTACACACTGATGTAGCAGCAAGGCAGCCACTCAAACGTCTAATGCATTCTATTAGCGCCTTTAATACTTTTGTTTGTAAAATACTAGCATATAAAACACGTTATAAGCGCTATTGTTTTTCGAAGTATATCGTAGTGCATGACACCGGAAGATCATGTTCACGCAGACTGGTTTCCGCATATCAGCTCGCAATACGGAGAGACACCGCGAAGGTGAGACTACGTGCGCAAGACAGAAAGGAACACAATGAATCGCTGTTGCGTCGCTTCGCGTCTCTTCAGCGAGGTATTTTCTACCAAATGAACAATCGTCGAAACAGTTACGCAAGGCGTTCGCATGCGCCTCTGTGACGTCTGCACTGCCCTTCGGAAACCGCAGTCTGCGCGCACTCCCTGCCCCATAATGGAGCAACGCAGACTGCAACAGTAGCAGAAACAGCATCCGAGCAGCGAACAGAGACGACGCCCTCGAATGCTCGCCGATGAAACGCGGGAAGGAGGAAAACCGCAGACGCGAACCGTCAGCACGGGTGATCGCGCTCTCTCTTCCATGGCGCGACGTCTGTGAAATGAAATAATAATAAATAAATAAAAAAACGCCGGCTAAAGCAACTCTTCTCCTACACGCAGACCGGCCTTTGCACCGCCGCGCCAGTAAACACGGGCGGGGAGCAACGGGCGCGATTTACCGCTACGTTTTTTCCACGCGCCGTGCAATGCGCGCGCGCCGGTAGGATCCACGGGTCCGGCATCACCGCACGACGTCCGCTATCCTTTGGCAGCAACGTTATACGCCCATCGTTGTTGCACCGCCGTCGCAACCGATGCGGCACCTCCGGAACGAACAGTACGCGCGGTATCGTATTCTTGCAGGCCTGCGCGCGCACTCATCGGGAAGTCTCGGTAGCTGTGTGCGGGTGCAGGCTTGCTGTGTGCGTGCGCATTCAAGAATGCGTCCGTCTCTGGTTCGGAAGCCAACGGGCACGGCGAACCACGACATGAGCTATCACGCACGCCGTGAACAGAGAGCACGCCAGCATCGATGAACGTACAAAAACTTCGGTACCAGAAGCTGTACCGCAGAATAGAAATGAACAACCATAAGGTATAAGGCTATAGGATGGGATGCGATACATAGCGACGGGCATTCGTCGTGGAATAGTTTCCTACTATTCACACAATCCGCGCATTCAAGAGCAGGCCCGCTTCGATAAGTATCCGGCATGGATAAGTCAAGTACAGTCTTCAGAATCTGAACCCTTTTTAAAGGAAAGAAGGGGAGGGAGGGGAAGGGTGTCGGTGCTTATCTTGTCTAAAAAGAAAAAAAAAACAATAATCGTCATCTGATATGCGTGAGTCAGGCGCGACAATGCGTCCCGGGATATCAATATCTAAGGGTACAACGAAATTTTTGTAGTGCATAGATAATCGCCTCGACTGACGCCGACGCACGATTCGCTTCGCGATGGCTTCGTTACACGCGCCGTCACGGTCGCCATTGCAGGAGAGAGGCGAAAAATAGTGGAATGCGTGCGTCCGCTGTGTCACTTCTGCTTCACGCGTAAAGGACACACCTGACAAGGGGAGTTTCTATACAAATTAGCTTTCGCGCAACCTGTCAACCACTCGTACTTAATAATAATATGTGGGGTTTGACGTCCCAAAAGCACGATTTGATTATGAGAGACGCCGTAGTGGAGGGCTCCGGAAAGTTCGACCACCTGGGGTTCTTTAATGTGCACCCAAATCTGAGTACACTGGCCTCAAACATTTTCGCCTCCATCGAAAATGCAGCCGCCGCGGCCGGGATTCGATCCCGCGACCTTCGGGTCAGCAGTCGAGCGCCATGACCACTAGACCACCGTGGCGGGGCAACCACTCGTACTTCCACTTATAGAAAGAAAAAAAAATAGACAGAAAGGTGCAGGCGGGCTTCCGGCGCTCGCGATGGCCGCAGTAATGATAACATTTTACACTCGTGGGCCTATACGTCGACAGACCGCGAAAGAACCAAGTTCTTTTTACTTAAATGGACCATTTGATACAATCGTCCCTAGGCTGCGCATGTGTAATTAGGGATAAGTGCCCGTTCCACTCACACGGGAACCCGAGCGTCGCGACTGGGTATTGAACCCGTGACATTGTGCCCGACAGCGCAGCGCAATGGGCCCTGGGCCAACGCCGTTAACGTGCTATTTAATATACAAGCAGACAAACTCTTCGCACTGAAACCTGGATATTTACGAAAAACGTTTTCTGTTCTTTAAGAGAAATTCACAGCATTTGGTTATTTTTCCTTCACTGACCACACTCCTGCCAATGAAAATCCGGTTCAACCTTCGGTAGCTAACAACATACTGCTCCGCGGAATTTACGCCGTAGCGTCTTATCACATTTAGAAATCCGGATCGCGGTGATAGATTAGAGCTGCCGGAACTTTTCCACATCTAGATCAGACTCATTCCGAGGTTTACTTTTGTTGCTTTCATTTGCTCCACGATTCACCGATCGGGAGGCCAATGTAGAGCTTCAAGTTGTTCTACTCCTCCCAGGAAGCTTATCATGGTGCCATGGTTATTCCGCTGCGCCCAGTGGAGATAGATAAACGGTGCCACATATCGGACAGAACCGAAACCTATGCGCATTTCAAAGGATCACGCCGGTTATAGTGTAAAACACTTTAATGACGACGGTCGTTAAGAGCCTTGACCTCAATGAACGACTCATTATTAATAAATATAGTCGTCAATATTCTCGGGGTAACGGCACTCGCGCACTACTCCATCGTGGAACACACGCGATATGAAGTCCGCGAAGAACCCTGCATAGCACACCGAGATTATAAGCAGATTATGCTCTGAGCACTCTCAATCTTGCGTTGCTTCAGACTGCTGCCGTGCACGCGACGATGGCAGCTGGAAAATAAAATCTCACAGGGTCATTTATGCATTTGCCTAAGACGACTCGAAGGCGAAAGCCATCGTCGTCTTCTTTCTCTTCTGAGTCGATGTAGTGATCCTCCCCCGCCCCGCTACGACATCTTTGTGCACCTCACAAGGTTTTGCACTGCCTCCGTGATCGGCCCACCTTTGACCGAGCAAAAATGTCATGACGTCACGATGACGTCATCACGCGATGATTTTTTGCATCACTTCTTCTGACGCCGACGGTCGATTTTCGCGTTTGATGAGGCATCTAAGGCTTTACAACTAAGACAGTCGGCAAACTTGCGCGCTGTTGCCGTGCCAAACGTGTCGAGCTGACCGACACTTTCGAGGTGGGGGAGCGAAGCGGTTCGGCCTACCGCTTTCGTCGGTGGAAAACCTCCGCGCTTCCGGGCATGCGAGTTGACCCTAATTGCGGCTCGGCCGGGGAAACGGTTCCCCGCGCTAACGACAGTCGATGCCTTTCTTTTCTTTTCTTTGTTTTTCAAGGCCGCTACAACCGAACGGGCACGTGATCAAAGTCGAGGACCGCTATGCCCGCAAGGTACCGGAAGCAGTTGTAAAATAATACGCTCCTTCTCGGCACGCTGGCTTTTCCCAAATCGGGCCAGGACGTCGAACGGATTTTTTTTTTCCTTCTGGATATGGTTTCTGTAGCGATTCAACTCCGGAAAAGCGCGCGCACGCACGCACACACACAGAGAGAAAGAGAGCCGCTTAAAACCATGTTTACGTTCACGTTCATTACCGAATTACAGGAAATTATTATAAATATGTCGCACAAATGTTGAGTACTCTGGTCAGCGAAGGTCGATTACTCCTAACAGTAAAGTGGAGAAGTGGCGACAGCTCCACAGCCCAAGGTAACTGCCCACGCATAGAGCATTGATAGCACTCTCCTGTCAAACTACCGCGTGAGATATTTCGGTGAGAATTTATAGTTAATATGCACTTTTCTGCTCTTCTGATAGCCGCTGAATATATATATATATATATATATATATATATATATATATATATATATATATATATATATATATATATTAAAGGGAAGGGAGTGATGTTAGCCACGAGACAAACCAGCAATCTTACACGGGCGTAAATTTAATTTTGTTGTGTGTTCTCCTGATATACACTGATGCCACCCGACCATGTTTACACCTCAGCTGCGCACCAATTCGACAGCAGTGCCTGTCATTTTCAGTGCACACAGGCCAGAGGCATGACGGCGCGCAGCTTCGCCTCAATATTTATCACGAAACAGGGTTCGTAGTGGACAGTGGACACGCATTCTTTGTTACGCGTTTTTTTTTTTCTCTCGAAGTTTACCGGCGAATTTCTCTGCGCGCGCGTTGCCGAGGTGCACGCGTGTTCCTTCGCCACAGAATCGCAATGTTTGGCTTCACGTGTGCTTCCGCTGAACTCCGCTCTCGTGGCTCATAGATGAAAAGAGCCGAAGTCGTGCGCGGTTTTCTGTGGGCGTCGGTTTACACGATTTTCGTCTCGTTACATGCTTACATTTGCACATCAGTCCGATCGAAAGCGACCCTTCGTCTAGAAAGGACTTCCTCTTGCGACCGAAGCGTTTTTTGGAGACCGCGCGCTCGCGAGTGTATTTTTGGCGCGCACCGCGACAGGGCTGCAGGCCGCCGCATTGAAAATGAAACCGTGCAAGCCCGCTTGCATTTGCGAATGTCACTGCATGGCGAAGCCACGAGAGCATTAGGAAGAACTTAAAAAAAAAAACCGTAACTAACTTTCTTGGGCGCCGGCCGGTACAGCTACAGAGTTCGACATTTGCCACTTTTTGTACTCGCACTGAGGACTCTGCTGCCATGCAGGAGCGGCCTTCGCCAAAAACCACACGTACTGCTCCCGAGTATTCTTTTGAACGTGCAGCTTATATATGCACGAACTTTCGCGATATGCGTCCACCACATGCGCGCGCACATCAGAGCACAGTGGTCGTGCTAAAGGTGTTGCCCTCTAAGAGGGCTAACACTCTTCCGTGAATAAGCGCTTCGCAACGACACATCTGTGTCGTTGTGAAACACGAAAACAACAACAAAAAAGAGCTAGGCGAGGCAACAAAAGTATAACATGCTATCCCGCAAGCTCGACAGCTTAAAAACATTCATAACCCGAGCAGGGATAACGTGTTCAGCGCGAGCAAATTCGACGGCTGTCGGGACAGGGCTAAAGACAAACAAAAGGACGCGCGCTGACGTCTCGCAGCTGGCGGACGTCTTCCTCTCGGCGGCAAGTCTCGCACCCGGCTCTACAGAATGAGCACGTGCTGTCGACGCCCGTCCGCGAGGTTCAGACACCGCTTCATTCACGCTACCTGCCCTTGGTGACGGGCCGGCGCCTCATACAACGACCATAGCTCTTCCTACATTTCGGCCTGGCCGCGGACACGGCAAGGACGCTGCGAAGAAATGAGCACACCACCGAAACGCTAGGCCATTTTCAACGTACTACGTCAAACGCGCAAGCAAGGGCGCGCACCCCCAGTCGGAGGACTACGACACCGCGAGCAATCACCCCGTTGCCCGCCCGCTGCTTCGACGTCATGATCCTCGTGCCAGCATCTCCTTCCAACACGCGACGATAGAGGCGGTCACCATTAAAGTCCACTTCTTAGCAGAAGTAGTAATAATAATTGTAGTAGTAGTATTTACAGTTTCGTAAGTACTTTAGCAAGTATGTCAGTGCCAAGAAGCGTTAGAGTAGAAGCGTTTACCAATGTGCGAACGCTCTCGCTGCATTCGAAACAGGCGTTTATAGAAATATCAAGCCGCCGCGCGACCGAGTCTTCACCTGAGGCCGCGTGGTGGAGACACAGTCACAGGGAGGCTCTCCTGAAGCCGGCAAGCGATGCCTGCCTGTTGACCCAGTCTACAAGCGCGGGCGCCAGCGAAGTGGAAGGGAGAAAAAAAAAAGCAAACGAAGCAACTTTCTCTTTCCTTTCGGTCATCGACTTTCGTCATGCATACACACGCGCCCACAGGCACACACAAGACGCGCGCCCGATAGATTTATGTTAGAGAGAAAAAAAAAAAAAACTGAGGGGGCGCACAGCAGCAAGTCGAAGAAAAGCGCTGCTGCGAGGGGTTTTACTGGTAGATTCAAGCAATACTTTGTCACGAACGACAGCAGTTAACATCCATGACAAAATCAAAACACTTCAGCATTAAATTAACTCTTCCGAGGCAATTTTCCCTCGGTTGTTTTGTTTGTTTTTTTCCTCAAGAGGGGAAATAGAAGCAGGAGTTAGCATACAACAGGGAGCATTTAATTAGCATTTAACCTAGTAACGAAACAAAAGTCAGCCAAAAACAGACAACACCTTGCCGGAACATTGTTTTAAACTTTGCTAGCCGAAAACTTGAAAGGTGTGGAAAAAATTATCGGATCAGTACATAATGCAGAATTTACAATCTCGCGAAAGAAAAGGAAAACGCAGAAAATCAAGCAGAAAAAGTACTCAACCGAAAAAAGGAAAATGCGGGGAGCACGAACTGCTGCTACTTGATCCGCGCGTTGGTAAGCTGCGACAGATCTGCCTCGCGTCGTGTCTTTGGGTTACTCATCACGCACTATTCTACCTTGGCACGTAAGGGGATGACGCAGATCCGAGCCAGTCGGCAGCAGCAGCTACTTACTCTCACTTTTTCCTGCATTCTGTACTGTGCCGTACCTATAGCGTAACATGATGCTGCCCATGAGAACAAGATAACGACGGCAGCTGCGTGCAGCCAGGCCCGTAAGGTTATCCGTGGAGTAGACGACACTCGGAAAGGATACATCCAGAACAGCCTGCGAGCAAGATGCTGCTGCGCACACAACGCCTCGAGCGAGCAGCACGGCTGCCTCCCAGCGAGATAAAGCGAAAGACAATGGAGTGGCTCTAACAATCAACGCGAATGCTGGCTTCCAGAGATAGACGGACGACTCTCCGCAACGCCGTTCGAGCGATGTCACCCCCCCTTCCCCCGTTTGCAACCCAAACGTTCCTTTAATATTCTTTTTTTTATTATTCTTTCGCGAGCGAAACGGGGCTGCGGGGCGCGTTTTCACTTGCCCGGCATTTCAGGCAGCAACGCCGGACAGCACACATCCGTAAACGGACACACAACGTGTTGCTCAGCCCACTGCAACGCCAAGCACGGCTGCCGCCGTGCGAGATCGGCTACCACTTGTTGATTCGCAGCGGACGGTGCAACGGGGCAGGTTTCCTCGCTTTTGTTTTCCTCCTGGGATCTCACTGGTTCGGGACATAAGCGGACAGGCTTCGTTTCAGTTTACCGCACCATTTCTGCAGTTGCGATGCAAAGGCTGAGGCTGCGTCCTGCGCGGGCCGATTAAAAACGCGACGAATACACAATCGAGAGGATGCAGCCAGCCAGAGCGAGAGCCCTGCGTGACGCCTCTCGGGCCCGCTCCGCAGCGGGGAGAAGCTGCTCTCAGGCATCGCCAAGCTGCGGCCGATCGGTACAAACAACAGGCACACTGAACAGTCAATCCTACACTTCTGTCGCGCTGCCGCATCGTGAAACACACAAGTACGGCGCTGAACCGCAAAATAAAGGGGAGCGATCTCTGTCGCAAACGCCGCCATCACGGAGAACGAGGGAGGATTCCTTTCACAAAAAGTTCGGAACGGCAACTTCGCGACGAAAGGAAACGAAAAGGCTTACCGACTGCTTAGTCGTCGCCGGCTGTGATCGTTGACGCTCGGTGGTCGACGCACGACATCCGATCGCAACGTTTAAGGCACACTGCGGCGAAAAACAAGGGGAATCCTAACAACCACCTACCTTGCGGCGGTGGTAGGGGGGGGGGGGAATCAGGGATGCGGGTGAGACATGATGCGTGCACACAGGAAGTTGACGGAGCGCGCGCGCATGCGCACGGCGCTCAAACAGGTGGCGCCATGGAGGAAGGAGGAAGACAACGCGGAGCAAGTGGAGAAGCAGAAACGATGGAGAAGCGGCCCGCTTGATTCGCGCTCTAAATGCGAAGCTAAGCCAGCTTTGCGAAAGTTAATGATACCCCCGTAAACAAACGTACTGAACCGTGGCGCACGGGTTTTGCGATTCAGTTACTCGAGTATTTCGAATTCTTTTCCCGCTGAGTAGGGGAATAAAGAAGCGCATCATCATTCTGCGACATATGGTGTTCAACCTTAATATTGCTTATTTGCCAGCGTAGGGAGTAATCAGTTGGCCGTAAAACAAAACAAAAACACCGAAAAACTGTCCGGTATCTGTTGACAGTGGAGCTGCGGTTTTTCATATTATATAAGAGAACTCATATCATATTTATATGTCGACCATAAACTGAACAATAATATTTATAGCCGAGAAAATATTTACAGCTGCGATAATACACTTTCCAGCCACATGTTCCCTGAACGCATCTCACCTTCACATTTACGTGATATATATCACGTATCTTGTCATCTAGCTGAAATGGAATACTTATTTTCTTTCTCACTTTCAGTCTCGTGTACATCACCGAATGCGCCAAAAGTAATTAATAATGTGAAAATACTCTCACCGTAGTTAAACCGAGTGGAAACAGCAATCGCTGAACACTCTACCGACTCCGCCAGCGTAAACACAAAACTTTCTTGAAAGCGGCCCAAGAGCGCAAGCATTGCGGCCGAGGCCGTGCGCTCGTACACGGAGGAGCGACGCGTGCTCGCTTTGAGGCACGCCTGCACATGTTGCGCCATCTGTGTGGCGCATTGGACACTTGCCACAGCTGGCGCATTCACATCGCACGGTACAAGAGGACGCCAGCGGTAGGGTGGCTAGAATGGGGAGGTGTGAAAAGCGAGCCGTGTTTCCCTTGCCCGAAGGTGCCGCGTTGCGCGATCCCTCCGCTAGGTCGAGATATAGCGCGACAGTCGGAGGCGCTGCCTGCTCGCATGGGAGACGGGGGAGACGGCAGTGTAAGCCGCTTGCGGCCGAAGCTTGTCAGCTTCGTTGGCGTGCACGTGCTCTTACGAGTTCTCTGTGTTAGTGTTCCTTTAGAGGAATGACGTGTACAAAAAAAGAAGAAACTCAGCGACCATGTTAACGGATTCGCGCAAGCGCACGGAGACAAAGAAGATATACACAAGGACCGTGTTTTGTGCCAGGCGCTGCAATTCGGTGTGCAGAACATGTGCGGAAAAAGTGTCACTTTCCCGTGCGCCGGCATGCAGACAGATTAGCAGTTTGGAAGCGGGCAATTCCAAAGGCCGACAGATTGATACAGCGAGAATTCGGCCATCCGTGAAAAAACATTTTGACACAAGGTAAATGTACTGAACCCGTTCAAGTGCTGCAAAGGGTTTGCGTGCGTCTGTGACAAGCACGGGCAAGTGATAAATGAAATAACCTGAACGTTTTATTTTCTTCTTCTGTTTTATTTTATTTATTATACTTTCATCGACTATAAAGAGCAACGCAGCGATGGTCACCTTGTGTATTTAATAGCGGGCTACGCAGTTACAAAGCGCATTCTGCTATCGGGCTGCACACACTGCAAAAATGCGTGCATTGTGCTAATAGAAAGCACTGCATGACAGCTGCAAAGTCAGATAACTAGCAAATGGGATATTTGAGGGCTGCTGTATCCATCAAAGTTACTATACAACTTGACACAGATATTATATGTAAAGCAGGCTGACACTTGTGTTCAGCACAGTGCGCTTGCATTCAAAGATAGTGGGCAGCTTGTTGCAGCTTTGCAAGGAGCGTGTTGCAGAAATTGGCTACGTCGAACATGTGAATAATTGACAATATCAGTGGTCAAATTCTTTTGCATCACTATCGAGGGTTCATTTGCCTTTGAAGGGGCTCAACCAGGGATAAAGCGAGGACAAATTAAAAAAAAAATTGAATACATGCGCATCACCTACAAGAGTATCCACCTGTGTATTGCTCACAAAATGATGCTAATTAAATTTTGTTGAAGCGATGAAACTAATTGCTGTCTCAATTTCTATTCAACTTTGAGCATACTGGCTCCGTGACGGCGCGACCTCGAGTGTAATGCAAATTCAGCATTGAGTAAATGGCAAGGAACAAATGGACAAGGCAAGGCGCACTCTGGAGGTATATTTAGTAGTACGAGTAATTACAATGTATCAAAGGTTATCGCGTGATAATGTTAGAAAACGTCGTCAAAGACATAACGCTCCTGCAGGAAGAACCTTTCTCTTTTACTCCGTAAATATCTAGATAAATCTTATGAAGGTGAAGATAATTTTGCCTTCATCAAACATGTAAACATTGGTTCATTCGAAATAACACTTCATCGAAGAATGGTTTGACTATGGAGGCTCGAATTATGCCTGGTTGTTGGCGGCCGAAAGCTTCGCACTAATGCCGTGATCCTTGAGTGAGTAAAAATGTTTATGTTGATAAAGCTCTTTCACTGGCGAAAATCTAGTACCGACGCGAGTGCATGGTCGTTGGCAGGGGGCATTTCCCCCGCCTCCCTGGAGCCACACCAGCGTTCCCCCACTCCACCATACGCGATGCAACACGGGTTTGCACCCCCGAAGACAAAATCCTGCTGACGCCAATGCGCGAGTGCATTACCACAGCGCAAGCTGGCAGCACCTCCGACTACAGCGCCACCGCTGCGGGATCGCGAATGGGGGCCAACTTAGAGCGGCCGGTTTTCACAGCGGCAAAAGGTGAACCAGTAAACACAGGTAGTGCTTAGTGGCTTGAATATGCAAATATATTCAAGGCAGTGGCGTAACCAAGGAGGGCGAGTTTTCAGTTTTGCATGTGTAATATACACGTACACATACAAGCGCATGCACGAACGTACATAAAGTATGATTGAACACCCCCCCCCCACACACACCCTCCCCGAAAAAACATGTCAGGCTACGCTACTAATTCAAGGCACCAGTGGCGTAAATCCAGAAAAATCTGAAGGGGGGACGCGCACCTTGGTGCCATGGCGGCCATTTTGTTTTTCATAAATGTGCGTTTTATTTTTAATTATATAAAAACTTAAATCATGTTTTCAAATCAATTAAAAAGGAAACGAGCATATGGGCCTGAGCAGGCAATAGTTGGCCAGGCTTAGTTTCTAAGTGCGACTCGTAGGTATAGGCTCTAGCATATTTCTAGCTAATATGTCATTTTGTTTTCTTGTAAAGCATGTTCATATTCACCGGGGATTTTCACCGGGGATAACACAATTATATTTAAGCAATCGCATTCATACTTTATTCTCCATGGCTTCCACCGAATCGTCTACATAAATAACAGTAGATGAGGGATTCTTTACTTTGCGCTTCGAAGGCCAGTATAATAAACATTTGCGGTGCGTCAGAAGTCACCCGTAGCATTTCAGAAAGCACGACAAAAACAGCTTTCTCTCTTGTGCTCCGTTTCTACTCATTGGAAGGGCTTCAGATTACAGAGTTGATTTTAAAGAGAGTGCGCCATGCTTAACTGTCAAGCAATTCAAATATGATGCTTGAAGGGTAAATCTCAAGGGGGGACACTTGCAAGGGGTGCCCCCCCCCCCCCCCCCCCATGACTTACGCCACTGCAAGGTATAATAGGAAAAGTTAAAAAGTTAGAGGCTCCTGGGCAGTGGCGTAAATCATAAAACAGTAAAACAGTGTGTGTGTGGGGGGGGGGGGGGGGGTCTCTTTTAAACATCACATTTGACTTGCTTCCTTAAAACCAACTCTGAAATGTGAAGCCCTTCCAGAGAGCAGAAACGAAGTACGAGAGCGAAGATGTTTTTCGTTTCAGAAGGTATACTGTACAGTACGCGTCTTTTCATAAGTGATTTTAAGTACATAAGTGCTTTTCAAGTCAGTACTAAATGGAACGTTACGAGTATAAAAACCTCCTTTTTTTCGTTTAATTAGCGTAATCAGGTGCTGAAGATATGGCCTCTGCGTGCCTTATTTGATATGGCCTCTCCTCAGGTGCCTTATTTGTCGTAAAGAAAGTTTTTATTGGCCTACTGATAAAATGGCGCCATAGGCCCGCATGTTTAAGCTGGGCACTATGTTTTCCTGACAACTTGTGGTATTCAAAAGACATATTACAGGCACTTTTCGTCGTCTCTAACGATTGAATCGCGCAGATGAAATTGATGTAGATTTTTGCAAAAGCTGACAGTATGCTTTTAAACGACTTCAGTCATATATCTGCTTGCTACCGGATTTTACGTTCGGGTCGCTGATGTAAAATCGTGGCTTCCGAGTTTATTTTGAAGAGAACTAAAAGCGAGGTACCCAGTTGGGTACAGCGGGCCTGAAGAGGTTAAACATGTAAAGTGCTAGCATTTTCATTTGGTGGTATAACCATAATGACATATGTTAGAGCTTACCTACGAGTTACAATTGGAAACTATCTTCGCCAACGGACGCTTCTATCATTGGCTGCTCAGTGTTAGATTAAGATCCCGGACCCAGCGCCGAGGCCCATGCTCGCTTTTAAAAGTTTACTGCAAAGCGCGATAATTTTACATAATTAAAAATAAAACCTATATTTATAAAAACAAAATGGCCGCTATGTGAAGGTGCGTGTGTCGTCCCTCGGGATTTTTCTGTATTTACGCCATTCTATTAATTTTATTTTCTCGCATTTTGTGCAGATGCGTCGTGCGATGCGAGAGAAAATTGTATGGGGACTCGGTTTTGAGGTTTATGGCGTTTCACCTGTAGCCATTCTCCAGAGAGGACAAGCTGTTGACTCCGTTCGTCTATATCCGAGCTCGCGCCGGAAACGAACAACACCACGTGTGGTGCAGTTTTTTACGGTCACTGGTTCGTTGGCCTTTGTCGTTGGGCACTGGATTTGCTGTAGCGTAACTCTTCCACGGCCGCTGGGCTGTCACTCTACACTGTACCGCTTCGCTTGGGTAGCTTCGCGCAGTGCTGCGCCTTCAGCGCTCTCGCCATTTTGCCGGTCGTCGGGTGTGCTTGCCCACCGCCGACAGCTGTGCGTTTGAAAACGGATTTACGGCGCCTAAAAGCCGCAAACACAGTCAAAATTATAATGATATAGCAATAATTTGAGGAGAACGATATCTATACTGAATGCGCGAGTGTAACAGAAGATGTCGGATGAAGGGCGCATTTTCTTTGTTAGGCGCAACCTGAATGAGACCAACAAACAATGAAGCCCACGAAGGTATAAGGGACGCTATTTGTAGTCTTTTAAGTGTATTGTAGTAATTATGATGTGAATGTGAAGTGACACAGCTTGCCATCGGTAGGGACCAAACCTACAACTTTCGGATAACGCGTGATATGAGTTGAGCTATATACAGCGGCGGTCGTCGTACCGTCCGCTTTATTGGGTATCATCTGTGCATGCAAACCTGGGAGCGTTCGCAGCCACGACGGCGAGACACTCTTTCTTGTCAGCTGCAGTCACGTAGCACGTGGTCTTTTACGTGTTGGCAGCTGACCAATAAACCCTCGCATACTATACTTCAAGGCATCGACATGTGACGGAAGTCGTCTTTTCGTCCACTTTATTTTCTTTACATTTTTATCGTAATTACTACGCTTCAGTTAAAAAGACTACAAACAACGTCGCCTATACCGTCCTTAACTTCATTGTCTGCTGGTTTCATTAGGTTGCGTGCAACAAAGAAGATGTCGCAGTTATATATAATTCATTTTCACATGTGACCACTTTTACGTATAAATTATTCGTTTCTTGGCCAATCCCCCAGAGTGGATGTGAGCCATTTATAAAGGTCATCATCATCATCATCATATGAACACAGTGCTTTAGCGTGCATGGCGCCACGAATCACGTTTGTTTTTAAGCGAACCCTTTGCCCTTTGAGCGTTTCTATCTACGTATCTATCTATCTATCTACACTGTAAACAACTTTGCACCCTTAAGGGTGTTTCAAGCAAGCAAAACACCCTTTTGCCTAACCAAAATTTGCAAAAATTAGGGTGTAAGGGTGTTTTCCTTCCCCAAAATAACCTTTAAGGGGTAATGCTCTAACTAAACAAAAAGGGTGTTATGGGTTATCGAAACACCCATGGCCCATACCACAGCGTGCTAGATGATAACTGGGACTCGCTGATTAAAATGTCGTTGGATCTTAGACGAGTTTAGATTAAAAGCTATGTCTCCTTTATTGCTGTCTACAAGCGTACCATAAATTTACGCCTATTCGCTCAATGTTTAATGTTCATTTATACGGAACAGGAATATCTCCACCGGCACTGAACGGCGGATTAAGATACTATGGCTATATATACCAGATGGTCAGTGTAAGGCTATGTAGCACGAGCGCTCCGTCCATGTGGTATTTTACAATACGCTCTGTTGTGTGTGCGGTTTGGCGCGTGCGTGCACCTTCTATGCTGATGTCATCTGTAATTGCATGTTCCCTGACTGGTAAATTTTATTTTTCACATTTTTCAGTGATAAGGGTGTTTAGGTCATTGGAAACACCCCATGATAAGGGTGTTAGACCAGTGGCAACACCCTATGGTATGGGTGTTTTGATACGTGAAAACACCCTTTTCCTAGTGTGTAAGGGTGTTAGATATAGACACGGCAAAACGCCCTTAAGGGTGTAAAGTGGTTTACTATGTAGCCGCCTACGTCTGGGTGTTCTCATGATGGCCTCCTTAACTTGGTGTAGACCAAAATTGGCATGAGGGTAAGAGGATTTGACGAATATGTTTGTCGGGTCATAACATGAATAACGTGAAAATCCTGTCGGGTACGTCGTCAAACCCTTTCCACTAGACACGTGTGGCACATACCCGTTTACCACACGGGCCGCAATGTACGCGTATGCGCCATAGGTGATTGACAGTTTATATCTACCCAGGAACGGCGAGAACAGACATTGGTAACTTAAATGCAAGAGCGTTAAGAAAAACCAACATCGGCAGCGTTGACTTGACGAATGGAAAGAATGAAAATTAGGATCCCAGCAGGAATCGAACCTAAGTATTCTGCGTGGCAATTAGGTATTCTACCACTGAGCCACGTAAGGTCTATAAACTGGTCTTGAAAAACAGCCTACGCAGGCGTAATATCGGTGCAACGTCAATTGTGGTTGTGGTGCTCGCTATCCAATTTTACAAGAAAGCAATAAACACTACATGATACTCGTATACGATGCATACTCCTACGATACAGGCGTCATATCAGATTAACGTCTGCGGTTCCAGTTCTGGCTCCGCTTTTATAGTAGGTGTAATTACTTTACATTTGTATTCCTATGCTTCAGCAAGCTATATCGAAGCATTGCTCGACCCCGGAGGAATACATTAACGAACGTTACATGTGATATCCACATCACCGCACCGTAAAGTTCAGTTCATCCGCCAGAATGACGCAGTGTCCTCTTTATTTCTTACGAGGCTGGGCGATGTCCTCATGCTGACCGATGATGATGCCAAATTGATCGACAGCCACTTTGTATACTAGGCAACGTAGGCCACATACGCCCAGGTAGTCTACGAATACGACAAGCGCCATCCATTGATGTTGGTCTACGTAGCATTATCCAGGCCTACCAGCCTCGATGGCCTATACCTCACCAACACGAAGGGTGGCTTCATGTTTCGACATTCACCGGCTCTATTGACAGACAATTTGTCGATGAAATGACTGAGGCATCCACGAATTCCAACAGCTCTACTATACCACATACTTCACATGGACCCCTCGTCACCGCGATCACGACCGGATCCGATAACAAGTCATGACCAACTGCTGGTGCTCACTGATCATGGTGATGATGAGCTTGTTCAAGAGCTGTCGAGAACTTCTTCCACACATGCACACGGGTTCCTGAAACGTGCGTACGTTCTCCACCATAAGAGACAAGTATAAGCACTACATATTAGCTTACCGCTTCTGCTGTTGGTAATACCCCCGTTGCCGTTGGCAGTGTTACCCAACCGTAAACAATTGGTTATATAACACACATGCGGCTCTTCAACATATATGTGTGCGTATAAAATTTATACAAATCTTTAGCGTCATTTTGTGAAGTGTCGTTCAGTAAAAAAAAAATTACGCCACAGTCACCTTCCCGCCACATGCTTCGCATAACATCGACTCCCACGGTACGTGGGATCTGCCGAATTTTTTATTTAAAAATAATTATTTTTTTTTAATTTGAACAAGTGTGTGAACCCTTCCGGTGATGTACGAGGCTAAACGGAAATGAAAAACCCTTATGTGCGTCTGCTAGCCCCCCACCGAAGGGCGGAATGTGATAATGTCACAGACAGAGTATACACTGTATTCATTGCACCAAGGGTAACGTGGTATGCCACGAAACACGAATGGCAAATCTGTTGACTGTGGCGTGTCTATATCTGCTTCCACGCTCGGGTGCTGGGGGCGAACGCAGCGAGGAGCGTTCTTCTCCCTGGCAACTGACCAGCGAAAGACGTGGCTTCGACTTCTTCCTCTCGACCGGGAAAATACAAGTTCTTCTCTTGGTTCGCTTAGGGTGGACCACTCTTAATTGGGTTGGTCGAGGAAGGGTGAAGAAAGAAGAGAAGTTAAAAAATATATAAGGCCTCGATGCATTGGTTAGCTCGCGAGCTTTCTCGCCGAGCACGTCGTCGAGATAAAGTCAGGTCGAGATGCCCGGATGCGCTGGAAAGGGGACTGCAACAAAGCTCTCACAATGAATTCCCTACGTCTAAAATTTGTTGGCGATGGTTCTAAAGTTGACGTATACAGGCAAGCCAAGCCGAAAGTCTCACGATGAAACGTAATGCGATGGCATACTTTTGTTTAGTGCGGGAGTTTTGAAAACAAATAATGGGGCGCGGTCTATGTTTAACTGTGAAGAACCAGTCATAGAGAGATAATTCCTCGGAGATCATGCAGCTAAAAGCATGTCGTCGGTCACATGTACATATGTGAAGTTAATGACCACGTAGTGCGCAGTGGAACGGAAGATGATAGCCGTAACATTAAGAGGTCGGAATAGAGCTAAACGGGCCAAATAATTATATAACAAAGCAGGGTAGCCGGTATAGTCTAGTTGACATGAATTATCGAAAGAAATAGACCTAGGCCGACCACGTAACGGTCAGGACAGACAACCAGTGGTCCGTTAGTGCAACAGAATGGATTCCAGAGATGGGAAACGCAGCCGATGGCGGCAGCGAGCTGGGTGGAGCGTCGAAATTAAGAAGTTCGCAGAAATAAAAAGGAATCAAATTGCACAAAAAAATTTTTTTTTGAACTGAACAACCACAAGGTTGTGCGAAGTTTCCGTTTGTCTCGCCTTCCCTGCATAGCATGTCAGCACAGGATTCCAGCGGGAGCTTTTTTGCAGCGTCTAATGCAAGTCATGCAACTTCTTATCACTTATTAAAGTAATACTGCTGTATACAACGTCAAAAACGGCAATAGTGCTAAAACGCTGGGGCGATATATCTTCTCCCTCGGAATAATTGAAGGGCAGGTAATGTTCAACGGCTTCGTAGTCCAATGGGCAGAATTATAATGAAGTCACCTGCACAATAGTTCGAGAGCGTCGTGTATGGCTTCTGATAATAAAGTTACGTTGGCTTACGTAATAATTAACGGCATAGTTAATGGACAGTTTGCTTAAGTTGTTTAGAAGTTGGGATCGTTTGATCGTTTACCATTGCGTTGCCACTGGTATATAGGTTCGAGAAGATTCGATGGTGTGCCCATAAATGACACATCAGTCACCGTTTCCGGACGGCATTTTAACATTTCCAACCCCCTGGACAATCAAGAAAAAGCCCTCAGTGTGGACGCCACTTTGCTTCTGTGGCGCCTTTTGCTTCTGCAGCAAGACCGACCCCCGCGTTCCACCGTTTTATTATCGTTTTTTTTTTACATTTCATACAACGATATCACTTAAGTGACGAGCAGTTGTATAACTTCCATTTGTCGTTTCGAAAAGGCGCCCGCTGGAATCCTGCGCTTAAGTGCTATGCAGTAAAGGCGAGGCAAAGGCAAACTTCGCACAACCTTGTCATGGTTCAGTTCGAATATTTTTTTTTCTCGCTTAAAACAAAGATTACTGTGCTCAAGCTTTCTGTATATATTACCAACAAAGTATACCACACAGCGATGTGTAGGCCACATTTTTACTTGGACCGCTACACTACGAAAATGAAGCCGAAATATTATGGCTGAAAAGCCTATTTTTTTCAACTTTGTCACAATTTTTTGACAAAGTTTCTGCTCCTTTCGTTCCCGCAGTACTTTTTATAATTTATTATATGATCTCATAAAACCGCCAATGTAAATATGTTCCTCGCGAAAAAAAAAACAAAAAAAAACGTGAAACATGCAGCATTTTTCGACGTTTCGTCATGGCCAAAAATAATGAAAATTAAAACAAAAATGAATAAACTATTATAGTTATGGAAGACCGGCGCCTTGAGGTTAAGAAAAAAATTGCTTCGTAGTAATGGCTGAAAGCTTGTATAAATTGTTTTGCGCAGCACAGTTTCACTTCCGTGCGCAAAGTTCGAAGCATGCACGCTTTCTAGGCATCACAAATGTTTCCCCTTAAAATACCGCCTCAATAAGTACTTTTCACATTCACATATACTAACTAGGAGGATTCTTTTTTTTGTTGTTGTTGAGCATGATTGGAGATAGTCGATAAACTACCACACATGATACGTAATGACCCATGTATCTAAGGTAAAAGTATACGCTTCTAAAGAACTGTGTATTTGTTCGGATTCCGACCTTTCTCCAGACAGTATTTGCGAGGTTCCGACGCCTTTTTATATAATCTTCACTCCCAGGAGAGTCATGCAGAAGCAACTCGACAAAGAACCCGGACATGCACACAAAAACATGTGTTTTTAGAAGGATAAATCGCGATGGGAGAGAACGACATGCACACTATATAGTACAGACTTGGCGAAATGATGATGGCCGTATTATCAGGTATTATCTCGCCGTGGAAAGCGGCAAGTCTTCTCACTTGCAACAAAACATCGCCTTACCTTTGCGTGTGCCGTTTGATGATTATCTGTTTCTTTCGGGCTGTGCGCAAGAAAACTGCAATATCCACCTTTTCTTTCTCCGTAGCCTACATATACAAAACCCAGGGACAGCTACTGCGGCGCTTCTTCTTGCAGGCAAGGGAAATAGTCTCTCGCGCCTATATAGTTTCAGAGAGAGAGAGAGAGAGAGAAATAAACGTCTATTGTCGAAACAATGTTCCGAGCCACACATCGCCCGCGAGAAATAAGCGGTCTGCTTGTGTATTTCATGCTACTTGCCGTCTTTCGTATACATGCTTCGACGCGCCTTGATTCAAACTTCGTCACTTCCTTGTCACGGCAAATTTCGGTCTTAGGAAGTTTCGATATCGCCCTTAAGATTCGATGATGAATATCTCAAATTATACGTCCAACTTTTGTGATTTCCAAAAAGTGGATATGTATTAAACTGTCACGGAGTACAACTTCCTAATATAAACAACTGCCTCAAAGTTAAAATTCAAAAGTTCATTAACGAGTTTTTTTGTTAATTAGTCATTTCGGTGTCACTTTATCTGCGGCAGTGTATTTCCGCATCGACATATAGTTCGTGTGCGAAAACGAGAGGAGCCTGACTGTCATCGGATTTTTATAACAAATCGATCTGTATTGTCTAAAAAACAACACCCTGTATAGTATAATGTGCGCACTACAACAAAACAGGGCCCGGTGCGTTTTGCGAGAAATAACAAACCTCAACGGGCGAAAGGAGACTGGAACCCGTTCAGGTCAATATTAGTTTGTTAAATTAAAACGTTGCAGGAATAGATGAGAGGTACTTAAATGCATATGCGGTTTTGTTCAGTGTCTCTTGCATGTCGAAAACGCGACATGCGCTCACATTTCCCCTGTGCACTAAAGCTTTCCTTCCTACGCATTGCATTAGTGTTTCATAGTGTGTTACCAACCGTATCATTTCTAGCTTACGTATAATTTATTTAGAAATGAATACTCTCTTCGCAGAATAATGGTCGTTTCGGTGAAGCTTATATGAGCTTGTCGCCGCACAACGTTCATGGGGGCTCAAGCATGAATTCGAAAGAGCGCGAACAGTGAAACTTCGATATAACGAGCTTCAATATAACAAAATTTTCGATATAACGAAGCAAAATTACAACTCCATGTCCTATGTATGCTTGGAACCTGCACTATATTTGCGTATTTACCCGCGATTCGAATATAACGAAGTTTAGCTGCTGCCGCAGAGGAAGACCGATAGACTCAAGCTGAGCATGCTTATGTCTCAGGCGGTTTTCGCGGACGAACTTCGAAGATTGCGCGCCGTGCTACGAAGATCGCGGCGCTAGCATATTTTCTGCAGCGGTTTCGTGGGAATGGGTGCAGCTCAATGCTCTTCTCGCCTTCGGACGGTGGAGAGGTTGACCATGCTGCTGATCCGTGGCATGCGGGAACCTTGGCGCGCGCACTGCTCAGCCGTCTGTATATGCAGCGTATATAGTTCCGTTTTCTGTGCTGCGCGTGCCCGTTATGGTGTTTTTGTTATCGCTGCATGTCAGGTAATAAATAAGTATGAGTAGCCATAGATGCTTAAGCACGAGATGCAAGCTCTCGGTATATCTCGGTATGTCTTGAAAGCGATCGTTCACAAAACCCGCCGAATCTTGTACGCGATCTCCATCAAAGGACGTCGCCTCTTGTTTCGGTACATCACACAGCTCACTCTCCATGATCTTTAAGTCGGCTAATAATAATAATAATTGTTGGGGCTTTTGCGTCCCAAAACCACTTTAACTCGAAAGTAGGCTATTCTGGATCAGAACAGGCACCCGTTATGAAAGCTTTTTTCGGTGTATACAGTCACTGCTACAAGTTTTAAGCAGCCGACCGGTTTTCTTTCTTTCTTTCTTTCTTTCTTTCTTTCTTTCTTTCTTTCTTTCTTTCTTTCTTTCTTTCTTTCTTTCTTTCTTTCTTTCTTTCTTTCTTTCTTTCTTTCTTTCTTTCTTTCTTTCTTTCTTTCTTTCTTTCTTTCTTTCTTTCAACTGCTTGCACTTGCAAGCCCCACCATTACGAGCTCTATAAAATTATGCGGACATTCGATGACAAAGCCGACTTAAAAGACAGTGTTTGCACCAATCCACAGCAGTGAACGAAATTTGCGCAGCCGCACCGGGTCTTGCTCAATTTTTCGGACATATGCGCGCGCTATGTCACAAAACAGAAAACGTGGCCACTATAAACATAGAGGTGCCACAGTTCAGGTTGTCGCCTTGCTTTGTTGGTCTCAGTTGGTCTTGTGGCTCGCGACGGTTTTCAACGTTGCGCGGTCATCAGAGCAACTTGAAGAGCATGCGAGTGGTTAACGGTTCGGTCAACTGATATAGCATGGGCGTCGCACCACTCCCGGCTGTACCCGAGGTTTTGAGGACAATCCGCGGTGTCGATAGCTTCGTTTAACCCGTAATATACCTCAGTGCGTTTTTATTTCGTCTTTACGCGTGACCTTATACGGCCGCTCTGGGGAGGAGCTCGTCAGCGTGTCATCAAATCGTGGTCGCCGTATCTAATATTCCACAAAATTGATTTTGTTTACTTTATTAAAATTAGTTTTATGTACTGCCGTACTATTGAAATATGTTCTTCCGGCACTTCCCGCGCAAAAAAGAAAGAAGTCCTGGCGTCTATACTTCGCATAAAAGGCTGCATTTCTATTTAGCGAAATTTCGATATACCGAATTGCCGATTTTACTGGCTTCGTTATGTCGAGGTTTAACTGTAGTTCACAATAGGTTAAGACTTCATGAAAATACACACTCACAGCAGTGAGAGATTGCTACACAGTAAACCACTTTACACCCTTACGCCCTATATGAAAAAGGTGTTTTCACGAACCAAAAGAGTCATGTTATGGGGGTTTTCCAATCGTCTAAACACCCTTATCACTGAAAAACTGAAAGGTATAGACTAGCGGCCAGGGAATATTGCTACGTCAGCACTGAAGCTTAACATATACATGCTCAACCGTATACACATAAACATAGCATATATAGTAAAACACCGAGTGGACTGAGCGCTTGTGCTGCACAACACACCGACCATCTGGTATATATATCCATATATTATCTTGAGCCGCCTTTCAGTGCCGGTGGGGGTATTCTCGTTCTTTATAATTAAACAAAAAGCATTCACAGAAAATGGTAAACTTGTAGATATAGCTCTAAAACACGCGGAAGCTGTTGTTCTAAAGCCGCTTTTCTAATTCGTGAGTTCCAATTATCAACTGGCACTCCTGTCTTATATGGGCCATGGGTGTTTCGATAACCCATAACACCCTTAGCTCCTAAAGGGTGTTTTAGTAAAGCCTTAACCCTTACGCAAACGAAAATGTTCACAGAACACGTGTAAATATCTGTGATCCTTAAGGACACCTTAGGCACATCGACCTGTTAATATAAATGTGCATAATATTCAATGCCAATTTCATCACAAAAATTCTAGTTATCGATGATATGTGGGTTTTAGTGGCCCAAGGGCTAGGTGTGGCCGAAGAGCACCATAACTCAGGATGTGATGTTTGCATTGACCAAATAGTTACGATGATGGGATGTAATATGGCTGTATAGTGGCCTAAAATCAACCGCTGTATGGAAGCGTAAAAAATGTATTCCATAAAATTGATGATGACAAAATATTCCAATTATCATCTGTGACTCTATCATATGGACTCAACGCATGTACAGCCGCTGATGCCCTTGTCTGATAATTGTAGTTAAGCGCTATACGAAACAGTAGCGACGAACATTTAGCCGTGCTAACAGCTGCTGTTACTACCTATCTGCTTGCACTTACTAGCTTTTTACTAACTTTTATTTTAAAGAGTGTTCGTTGATCCTGGTGGTGAAGTGTGTCTATATTAGATGAGCAAATGACCAAAAGAGGCACGCAACTTTTGCGTGATGGTGAGAACGACCAAATGCTGAATAAAACCACCGAGAAATGTATAATAATAATAATAATAATAATAATAATAATAATAATAATAATAATAATAATAATAATAATAATAATAATAATAATAATAATAATAACGGGACTTTTACGTGCCAAAATTACGATATGACTATGAGGCACGTACCCTATATAGTGTAGGGCTTCGGAAATTTCGACCACCTGTTTGCTCTCTTTTATCTTAAATTTTTGGAGAGAGATAAATGCAGAAGCTAGAGTGAAATTGTCGAAGCGTTCCTGTTCAATGGGCCGTCGTTTTTACTACAGTCGGTTACAACCTAAGCATAAGTACAAGCTCCACCTACAGCCGTCACTGACGTCCAGCCCAGAGAGAATTTCCATAGACATTTCATCCAGTCATATTTGCGCATTTCCGTGACGTCAAGCACTTTTCGCGTGTTGCAGAAAGTCGATCGATGTTCCCGTATATAAACGTGTATTCCTGTCGCTGATTTTAAGTAAAAAACGTGGACATCCTGGGAAATTTCATCAGAGATTCTGATATCGCTGATTAGCCAAATATCATATTTTAGGTAGGAACAACGAACCTTTACTTTTCGATAGGTGTGGTATATACATAAGCACAAAAAAAGTACTTATGGTTCAAAAGAAAACCAGCTTGCACGACACTCTTACATGCGTGATTGACAAGTGCGCCGCGGTTATGTGGGCGGAGCTTGCATTTATTCTTAGGTTGTAAGCGACTATAATTATAGCGACGGCGAGATCAAATTTGTCAATGGTCTTATTCAGATTCAGCCGTTCTCACCATCACGCGATGAGTTCCGTGTTTCTGTCGATCATTTGCTCATCAGTCATCACGCACTAAGGGGAGAGGGGAGCCTGTGGCAAGGGGCACCGAAAATTATTGTTCAACGCGTCGTTTTGTCTGCGGACGTGATCCGCCAGCCATAGATTTGTAAAACACGTCGACGCCCCTGCGCGGCGCGCTGCGAACCCGGCTCACATCCGTGGTGAAGCGCACCCACCCGCCGCAAAAGCGATGGCTCACGAACCGTCACCTGCCGTCACTGCGCGACGACCTACCATATGCTGGCAGAGCTCAAATGCAGTGGTCAGTGGCATGACGAGGAATTTTTTTGAGGGGAAGATGGGGCTCGAGATAGTTGAACAGTGATTTCGTGCAGTGCAAATATACGCGCACGAAGGAACGCAAGAACAAGGCATTTGTTAGTAAGTGAACAAAAAGATGTTTTCAGTCTAACAGTTCTTCAAGGGAGAACTTAGCCCCAAACCAAGCCAACTACCACCCACAGCCATCGCTCTCTCTACCACGGAGAAGTTGCATAAAAACGAAGCATGCAGTGTGCGCCAGTGTTTCCCACAGCGAAATCTTTACTCGCCAACGGTTTGACCGGTTCACTAACGAGAAGTGGCGTTTCAAATACTAGATGACTTTACCGTAGGGATATACGTTTATGTCTTTGGTTTTAGATAAGAAACTTGAGCGCCTTGCCAAATTTCGTCGGAGATTCTGACGCCGCTGCTAAGCCAATTAAACATATTGCTTTAGGCCGTAACGACGAACCTTTAACTCTTACTGTTGTGACTTCCTTTTCTTCGTCATTCGTCTACAGATGACCAAACATCATCATTATGGATGCTCCTCACGAGCTGACGCGTGCTCACGTGGCAGCGCTGGCTCGCCCTCTTTTTTTCTTTTTTTTCTAGTTCCATTAAAGCGGTTCATCTTGCAAGACGTGTTTTTGGCTCGATGTTAACCGCGCCGCAGTTGGAAGGCTTAGAGGTCCAACACTTACTATGCATAGTTTGGACCGGTGGCGAGTAGTGGGAATTACGCCATTTTTCTTTTTTTTTTTTTTTGTGGCGCATACGCGTTTATGATAGACCGTGACGACATGACACGCCGACAAGGCGAGACCCTAAGGCGAAAGTCGAATTTGCCATATAGCCACGTGTGTGTCGCTGGTTTTAGGTTGGAAACTTGAACGTTCTGGTAAATTTCTTCAGGGATTGTGACATCGCTCTTCCAACCATAGTGTTTTAGGTAGTAACGACAAACCTTTAACTCTTTACATGCGTAGTATTTACATTAGCCCAGAAAAAGCACTAACAGTTCGAGCGGAAACCAGCTGGCACGAATGTTTTTCGCAGGTGAAGGGCAGGCGCGCCGCGGTTCTGTGGGCGGAGCTTACATTTTTGCTTAGGTAGCCGCGATGTGAGGGAGTGAGGGCATCAGGTCATTTCGCTAGTAGACAGCTACCGTCTCAAGACGAAGCGGCGCGCGCTTTGCTTACGCGTTTGCTCTGAGCACCGAGACCGTCGTGAAGTCTAATTGCGTATTTAAACGGCGCGACAACACAAATATAAAAATTCCAAGTATGATGACGGAAATAAACACTTTACGCCAAGATCGCAAACGACGTTGGCCGCAGCCTCCGCTCCTCTTCCTGCTTGTTTTATCTCGGAGGCCATGCTTTGGCGGCGTCACAACAGTTCTTTACAGCACCAATAGTAAAAAAAAAATGTAAGTAGTTGTGATGCGTAAAATTAGCGTTGGCGACAGCTTACTTTGACTGGTATGTCGTAAGGTTTTGTTTATATGAGGTATCTGAGGCGAGCGGCCGGCTTGGGCCGCCCCGTTGTTTTTAGCGCCAGCGCGGCCCGCCTGCCGCTCTAGTTGGCCACATTGGGATTCAGCGAGCGCCATCTGGCACGACTAACATTTGTCGCCGTTCGTCGCCCCCTCGCGCGAGCGCGTTGTTGCGGTTGCTGGTCGTCGACGTCGGCTACGACTCGTTTGCGGGTTTGTACGCCCGCCTTTTGTGTAAAGAAGTCGCTCTGGATATTACTTTTTCCAGGCATTCATGTGGTGAAGATTCCGAGGCTGGACGTCCGACGCTGAGAGCAAGCAGACGCCAAACGGTAGGGTGGGCGATACCAACGTTTGCAGCCTCGGGGGCCCGTTTCTTTTTTGTTCTGTTTCGCCTTTGTGTGCAGCTACACCGGTTGCCTTTTACAGTAGCGTAATAAGGGCATCGATGCTGCCAAGGTGTTCTTGACTGTACACATTCTTGTGCTTGCTGCTGTTTTTCGCCAATTCGAACACCGTGATAGTTGCGCATCTCTTCAGTAAGCCTAACGTTGCCTTTTGGGAGTGCAATGGCGGTTGATTGCGTAGCCTCTCACGCCATTTTGTGATAGTGTGCCAGCATTTGTTGCCGTTGGCATACGTGGCAGTCGTCATATCGGGGACGTAGCCAGGATTTTATTTCGGAGGGAAGCTGGGTCTGCACATCCCAATGTGCGCATGTTGGTGCCTATGTTTGTGCTTAACGTGTACGCGTGCCAATTGTGTAAAAAAAAAAAAAAAATCGACGGGTTAAAGCTGTTTGCTTGCTACGGCAGTGCGTTGAATGTTGTGAATAGTACGTCTCGTTTCTTGCAGGTTGCTGCTGAGTTTGAGCAAGACTTACCAAGCGATCCCCCAGAGGTGGCAGCTTGGTACTGCACGAAGTCTCGACCAATGCGCATTTATTTCCAGTCACTTTGAAGGTTAGTGATGTAACACTTGCGTTGTTCCGTGGGCTCGTGGATTATTACTTTAGATTTTTTTTTTTTCATTGCGAGGTTTTCAACTGGCATTGTACACGGAAGATCCGCGTTATGGTTACGTCCTTGCATTTATCTTGATCAAATAAAAAAAGAAACTGCTGTTTGCTAAAAGCGGCATGACACGGTCGCCGCGGGAAGTCGTACACTGGCCACTGGCTTTTCAAGAAAAGAGCGCGACATGTTTGTGACGTATCTGCGACCACCCAGGCGTCTACGTGGATCGGCCTCCAATGCTGCAGCTGAGGGAATGGACCCCGCCTGCCTTTTCTGCCTTGCGCAGCCTGGGTCTGCGACAGCGGCCTACGCTATTCTGGATCCTATGAGACCGCAAAGCTAAACTGCGTTACTACTCGCTCTTACACGTAGCGCGGCAGCGTTCGCTGATAGACCTTTCTCCATGAACGCCCCCTTACAAATCTGTAGAGCAGACTGCGTTTACTTAGGTGTCATCACAAGTATAAAAAATGGAAGATGATCCCATGAAAACGCATTTTGACACTGCGAATTATTACAACACACCTGCGCACCCCATTGTGCAATACATTTAATATTGCATAAATTTTTCAAGTGCGTTCGTACACTTTATGCTTGAGGAGATTGAAATTGCAAACTGTAAATGAGAAGTTTCGTCTATGTTTGGGTCATGCCAGTTAACTGTTTTATGCACTGATTGCAATTGTTCGTCGAATTCTTGGACTTGCTGCCCCCCTAAGAATCAACCTTGTGCACACCTTTGACGTCTGTTCACTTTTCATGATTATCGGACAGGGACTATATTCCGAGGCTATCACTTTCGGAGACAAGGTCTCTTTGCGTGACTTGGAATCTCGCATGTTATGTGACTGAATTGACTTGGCTGCCATTCCTCAACAAGCCAACCAGTACGCACTGGACAGCAATATTATGGGGACATCTTCAACTATGAATATGGCCCCTGTGCCTTAGGTCAGTTGGGGTTTCTACATTGGTTGCAGTAGACTTTTTAGTGACAATTGACCTGTGGGGAAATTTTGTGCCAGAACCTTATCTTGCTGTGCCACACATATTGTACAATTCAAGAAAGAACTTGGAATATACGTGAATATACTGGTATAGGGTCGTTTTTTTCACACTTGCGAAGCAGGACTATGCAGTAGCAGAGAACTAGTCATATAGGTTGGAAAATTGATGCCTTTGGTTTAGTTAAGCATTCTGTGAAACATACCCTGTTACCCTAAGGACATTAAAGGCAAAATTTAATTTTGGGCTGTGTAAAAGATGTTTTTGGGCGGTGGAAGTGCAAAGCTGCATCCTTGCATATTTTCATGCATGAAGCAAAAATGGTTTCATTGCTCTCTATGGGCTTGCAAAAGCAGATTTTTTAATACTGAAACTGAAAAACTTCTTATACACTGGCAGGAAGCTATCCTTAGCATGAGCTCGAAGATACACCACCACCCAGGGTGTGCAGAAAAATCTTGGAGGTGACTTTCCTAGCTGCTTTTAGGAAAATGAGATTGCCAGTCCTACAGCTTTGCCAAGACTGATTCATTAGTACACGGTTGTACTCTGCCACCAAAGCAAATTTTATCGCGGTTGGTATTAAAGGGGCCCTGAACCGCCCCCAGGCTTAACACATTCAGCAAATAGAAGATGCAGAGGACATCGCAAATTTGAAGCACCTTCAAACAATGTGGGGGGTGGCTGCTGGCAGCATTCAGCTGTGTGTGGGTGGCAGATTCCTAGAAAGCTATAGTTGACTTCAACTTAAGAAGGCAGGAGAGGTCCCGCCCAGATGACTGAAGTGTGGCAGCCGATTGCCACTGCGACTTAATAGCCCAGCTCACAATCCCTGCCATGTTTTCCTTTGGCAGGATCACCAGCCGTCCGGCTCAGGTTATTCTAGAGTGCGCCTCATTGGTGCAGGCTTGTGTGCATCCGCCTTTGATGTGGAAGTGCCGCTGCCTTCTAAAGTTGTACCCAACTATAGATGGTGTCGCACCGCTCCTCTCTCTGGGAAAGGAGGGGTGTTGAGTGGATGGATTAGGTAAACGCTGCATCTTGACTATCTCTTCTGATACACGTTTTCAAAAAATTTTCAATAATATTTTTCTGGTATGCACTCTACTTGTTGCGAAGCATTTCTAATGCTTCAGAAAAAAGTGGTTCAATGCCCCTTATAGGGGCATTCAAACGTTTTTCAGTCTGCCTTCTGTAGCACTGGAGTTTGTGTAGTGTTGAATACTGAAATGAATGGAAGAATGATGATCAAAACCTCTGTACGAGAATTATCAGCCTTCAAATTTCAAAACACCAACACACGATGAGAAAAACATTCCCTTTCGCATTTCAGTCTGCCGCTGACGTCAATGGCTGGTTCCAATCACCTCTTATAGAAATATACCGGAAGGCTTGTGTTATGGTGGTCATTGCACAACGCACTTAGTGGCGTTATGTGATTGTTTTCAAAATTTATTAAAAAACAAGTTGTTTGGTACCTGACAAAGTATAAGTGCTTTTATAATTTTTAGCTCGCAATAATGTGGCCTAGCTGGGACCACATGAATATTACATGCGACTTGTGTCAAGCCAGTAAAAATGCCCAGCCATTGTCGCCACTTCCATGCAAACAAACGTCACTTCCAATCACAAAAATAGCTGTTGTGGGTCGCTGTAGCGTGAAATTAGTCGTTGCTCTGTTGAAACAAAATTATGACAACTTTGTTTTCGCTGTTGCCACTTGTGCAACAATATCGTTACATTCTTCATTACCAGAAGCAATGAAAATGACCTGCTTAATTTGTGTTGCAAGGCTCCTTCAAGGTGGTGCAGAAATCAATTGCACACCTTAGTATAGTAGGCTCAGGGACCGCCTTTTAGATAAGTGTAAATGGACCTAGTTCATGTGATGTTTAACAGACTGATTTTATTGCTGTGTCGCTGCTGCAAAAGGTGCTATACTGGTATTGGGCCTTAGCCGACTGAAATGGTTAAGGCTGGAAAGTTAAAGTTGGTATTCATACGTTTGGCCATCTTGTGCTTACACTCGGACAGACAGGCTAGTATGAGGATTCTAAGAGCAGGGTTGAAGCGTATTCTGGGCAAATTTTGTGAGCAAAGTTCATGATGTATGCTGCTGTACAAATCTGGTCGATGCACGAAGCGGTGTCAGACGAAGGCAGCTGTGCTGGGAATAAGACATTTAAATTGGATACTTAAATCTAGGTTCAGTGTAAAGTAGCGTGGGAGTATTGAAAATTATCTTGCAAGGGTAGACCCATCCAGTCTAGTAAAGCAGCAATGGTGGCCTCATAATTATCACCTGAAGAGAATGTGGAAATAGAGAAATTAAGAGTGGTATTGAATGACCATGTAGTCGAGTTCCTAAACGAACGAGCAAAGTCTTGATTAGAGTGGAAAAACTGCTAAAAAAACTTTTACAAGAAAGGACACGAGACCATGGCGCTGATGTCCTTTCTTGTTCAGTCTTTCTAGCGCTGTTTTTCCACTCATAATCGTCAGCCAACCAGCCCAAATGCATACCCTACTGCAACAAAATCACGCAAGGCAGAGGTGAATGCATCTGGCAAGTCTGGCCATGCGAGATGCAGGCTGCTTTGCTTTGCAGGAATAATTGCACTAAGGGCATTACGTGTAGTGAAATTACACGTAATTCCACTAACACTTTCGGAAGTGCATTTGTCGGCATGTGTGTCGAGGCAAACCAGTGACCCATGGAGTCCCAGCGTGCATTCTGCAGCCTAATGTACACATAAAAATATTTTCGCTTCCAGTGCACCCATGTGCACTAATAATGACACTTCCTCTTTCTTTTTAAGAACAACTGTTTTCGAAAGCCTTCTATTCTACCTGTACAGTGATGGTTACTGAAGCAGAAATATCACTAGAAGTCGCTAAAGCTCCTTTTATCTGCAGTGGCTCCTCTGCAGAACAAAACTGATACCAAAGGACAGAGTAGAAAGAGAAAGCTTTTTATTGAGAAGCAGAATGGTTAGCCAGCATATGTTTGCTTACATGCTATTGTGCAGGGGATGGAGTAGGAGGAAAAAAAGGCCATTGAAGAATGTGAGCAGAAAGAACAGTACAGAAAATGAAAAATAAAAAAACAGTGCAGGTCTCTCAAAAAAAACAGTGAAGCAGTAATTGTGGTTTCATCGTTATCACTTTAAGCAGATATGGAAGGAGTGAAATTCAGAGTGGCAGTGACTGACCATGTAGTCAAGTTTCTAATGGAACCAACAAAATCATGCAAGGCAAAGGTGAAAGCATATAGCAAGACTGGCCATGCGAGATGCAGGCAGCTTTGCTTTGCAGGAATAATTAGAACAGACAGTACATTCGCGAGTTTTGCTATACACTCATACACCAAAACCAGCTTGCCCAAGATTCTACTCTTGTGTGATATGAAATGTGACATGACTTACTATCATAAATGATTGCTGGTGTTCTCAAACTGCAATGAAACACCATTTTTTGCCCTCCAGTACTAATATTGCAGCTGTTATCAGTTTCACACAGATGCATCAAGACACTACTTGCAGCTGCCATCGGTCCCGATCTTGCCTCATCACAAAGGCTCAACACATATACTAGCGTTATTACTGCAGAGGCTTCTGCAATATTAAGTCGTAAAACACACTGCCGCCAACATTAAGAAATCGATGATATTACTGATTCATATGTTGTGGCACATACATTGCATACTGCAAACTACACAAAAATCCAATCATTAACAATCTCAAGAAGTACTTTAATAATGGCATATTGAAGCACCTCGAATTAGTTTGCTTGGTACCAGGTCATGTATGTATTGATGGAAACGAAGTGAATGCTTGTGCAGTAGCTGCACAAGGAAGCGGCCTTCACAAAATTAGTCTGCCATATCAAGATATGAATGCAGTGGTTCGCTGCAATCTACATTTGAAGTCGCAGAAACAATGGGATCCCAAAATTAACAAGCTCCATATAGAGCAACCTTAGGTTAAGAAAAATTTAGTTGCCCCTCGTCGCGATAATTTCAAGGTCGTTTTTTGCAGAACTTAAATAGGATACAAATACAGCATTCCCTTTTTTTTAACTGACACAAGTGCACCTACGTGTGTTAGGTGTGGAAATAGCCGGTCGATTTTACATGTTCTTGTGGAATTCATGCACATAAGAATGTGGAATGAAAGAGCACTTAGGTTTTCGAAATGAACATCCCGCTTCATCCATCACTTTTTCTATTCAGGAGACACATGTTTCAACAAGCTTTTTTTTTTTTAAGTTCAATTTCTTCGTGTTTTGGAGACCATGGTTGTGGCCTGGCCTTCAACGTTGATGGCAAGGCTAGTTTGCACCTGTGAAGTATCGGTGGCTTCTCAGTCCCTGCCACTCTAGATTCACTTGGATCTGAAACCACTAGGTACACCTAGCAGCAAAAGTTTGAGATGTGGGCTCTACTGCAGATGCTAATTTCTGCTCTCTTAGTGCATTATGCTTCTACTCTGGCAGGTAACTAACTGTATTGGTCGCAAGAACTACTACATGCTGTAACATTCAATCGGAAGTTATGTTCACAGACAAAGTGGGAATGTAGATTTCTTGGAAAATTTCACGTCCCACAAACTTTTGCTCGAAGTTGTACCTCGTGTAGGTCATGTTTTATTGCAGTGCTACCCACCAACCCTTTTTAACTCATGTACTATACCATCATTACTCATCACAGCCACATTACTGTCGTGTGGAAGCGACATTGATTTTACTGCTGCCGTAGCATTCAGTTTAAGAGCACGAGGAAAATTATTTGGTAGTGTACACTGAAAACGGCAGTCTTAACACACTATATCCACTGTTGCCTTTGTACCATTAAATGTAACCAATAATAACTGCATTACAATTTAAGGAAGTGACTGTTTTATGTGGCATGTGAGCATTTGCCACATGATGCTTTTACATGACTATCTTCTAATATGACATGTTAAATTGTTATTCGTGCTGAAAGATCAGATTTCTTATAAGGACTGCTCGATAGGTTTCTGGTCATCTTAACTGTCGTTAGGTGCAGCTGTGGCTTTTGACCCAAGCTGGAGGAGACACAGATGGAAGGCTTAAGCTGTGAACTTCACACACTGACCTCTCTGCTCAAAGTAGTGGGATCTTCTGCTGCTTCGGAAGAAATCATGACTGGTACATAAAGTGCCTTGGCTGCACTGTCAAAGCGATTGCATGTGGTGCTTTGAACACTGTAGCTGTGCCACATTAGTTGAGCTAAGTTATCAGTTTCATTTTGTGCCCACCAACTGTGCAACTCGAGTCCAATAATGACCAGGAGATCACATCACCTTTATACAGAGCCTGTTCAACTGATGTAACCTTGATCACATATTGGAACTTGCAGACCAAGGTAGTGTTTCCTGTACAATGCAGAAAGTCAACCAGAGGCCACTGTGCTACGAAAGGTGAACAAATACTCGTGTACTGTGGAGTTTTGGTAGAAACTTATAAAGACAGACAGTAGAAGTGGCTGAAAATACAGTGGTGAAACACTACACACAAGACAAAGCGCGAGATGATAGTAACATGGGTACACATACACTGACAAAATTAACATGAATTCCATAATTCACACTTGTGGTTCTGGGCAAAATACTTTCATTGCTGATAATACAAACATACTCACACGTTAGTACAGTCTGCAAGAAGCTCTATGTGAATTCTGAGCTGGCACGGTATTTATTTACTGCAGAGCATTTGCTTTTATTGGATGCTTCATCTTGGATTTGATTGAAGCCCAGGTTTGTGACAGTTACACCGTAACTTCTGGCTCGTATCTACTCCAATGTTGCAATAGCACTGGTCATCGTAGAGGCTTCCAGCTGCTCGTCATTATACTTTAGTAAGGATCACCACCTCACGCCAGAGATATAAAGGACTAGGACCTCGGCTGGCTTTGAATCTGTGCTGCTAAGACATTGGCAATGCTAGGAGGAACAACGCATTACCATTGCAGTGCACACAATAGAAATGGAATGTTACATTGACACAGCTCTGAATAACTTGTTGGAGCTAAGGGAAATGTCAGAGGGTAAGGGGTTACACTTTGTAGTTTTGGCCTATGCACTGCATACCTTGACACACTTCGATTGCCCCACCCAACCTTGTTTTTGATGCACATCATGCATTTAGTCTATGGTTGGGTGAGAGTGAACATAAACAAGCTGCTAAGGAAGACAGTTGCTGCCATGATGAAGACAAATCCACTTGTTCAAACGATCTCATTTGCTTGAATCGTGTGAGGTTTAGGTTGAATGAGCTCTACCACAGTTAACCTTTGCACTCAGCCGTGTTGCAGTGCCAGGACGTTCAGTTAATATCCTCGTATTCACACTGAATAGTGTGTTACGATGTGCCACTGATTGGTAGCCTTTTACAGAGTTGCAGGGTGTTTGGTGTTAAATATTCCACATTATTTATGACTCTCTTCATGGTACAGCTGCTGTATATTTTTAGACTGGACACATACTGTATTTCTTAAGATTACACCACGACATAAGGTCATGTAAAATGGCGCCGTATTTCCTGGATAAACTGGCTTCGATGTAAATATAACTAGTGCTGGGAAGACAGACAAAAGAACCTTGCCAACCTGCCCAACTGACCACGCTTGTTAAATTTCTTGTTCATAATGCCTATAAACTAAAAATATGAAGCATTCTATCGCAACCCACAACTGCAGTCTCTCCAACACCCTGCCTTTCTGGGATGCTCTGGGCTTTCACGTTAAGGTGCATGGAAAGTTCATATGACTGTCTGATTAATGCTATATCAAACACTTGAAGCCCCTAGTTTCTCATGCTGGTGCAGTCGGATAGCATTGGCTTCACATGGTTCTATAACGGAATAGGGAACAAAAAAAAAAATGGAAGCAGTACTGGTTGTGGCATCTTGTAATGCTGTGTTCAGAATTTTTGAATAAGCCTTGTGTTGCATTAGCATTTTGTTTAAAGACGTGTGCAAAACTACTTTTACGTTGCTGCCAAAATGTTGATGCCGGCATAAAGTAGAATACAGTTTGAGGTTTGAAAACTTCGGTGAAACGGTTAGAAGATGCATCCTCTAACGCTGCTGCTTGTCGATATATTTTCAGATTTAGGCTGCTGCAGTATGCTTAGACTTTCTGTAGGTGCAGCACAATTCATTGAATGAGCCAAAAAGATCTCGGTTGTATTTACAGAGCTGCTGTGGAATTGGACTTTTCTCAGCTTGCAAATACAAAGCATTTTATAAATGCAAAACATTTCTGAGCGAACCAAAGGCACTTTGACCATTTCAATCTACCCCCCCTCAGTGGTGTAGTGGTTATGGTGCTTGACTGCCGACCCAAAGGGATCGAATCCTGGCCGAAGCGGCTCGCATTTTGATGGAGGAAAATTCGTAGTGGCCTGTGTGCTGAGATTTTGGTGCACGTTACAGAACACCAGGTGGTCAAAATTTCCAGAGCGTTCTACTACGGCATCTCTTATAGTTATATTGTGGTTTTGGAATGTAAAATCTACAATGAATGAACCCTTTGCTGTCCGAAACTTTTACCCACCTTCCATTCGTTCCAGTAAAAAAAAGCAAAGCGCAAGTAAAAGAAGCTTACTTACTTTATTAAGGGATTACGCATAATGCTGTGAGAAAACACATGCGGTAATCAACCCTGAAAGAACTTGTCCAGCAGTGCCTGACAACGGACCACTGCGGCCGTGTTGTTTTGTCCGGAGGGTCCCGACAACGGACCGCTAGCCGCCTGCATCTGGGCACTCTCATGGTTGCCTCTTTAATTGGTATATACCACAAATCGCCTTGCGAGGGCATGAATGTATGAGGAACATAGACAGGTTATGATACGAATAACCTAACATGCCTGCTGCATATGTCTTGAAACCCTTCCCCCCAGTCACGTGTGGCTCATATCCTCATACCACGCCCTGAGGACTGCGGGTATGCGTCACAGGTGATTCGCTGTCTATCAACCCAGGAACAGCGAGAATCTACTTCAGAAATCGTATTGTGATAATTTTAAGGAGCCCGTATCACAAATCTGCAGCTGACAGCGGTGTTGTTGAGCAAAAAATTCAGATGGGCGCAAAGAATAAAAATCGTGATTCAAGCCCGAATTGAACTCAGGCATTCTGCATGGCAGTCAGGCGACTTGCCCCAGTGCCATGCCAGTGCTTGAAACTGCTTCGGAAAAGCCCAGGAACGAAATAGGTCCTATACAGCCATTATGTCGGGGGTAACATCAATAGTGCTTACTGTGTTGGTTCTACGCTTCTATAACAATGTGATAAACTTGCGCATGCACTCTAGTGACTCTGCAAGCTATAAGAAGCGTTGCTCGACCCTGGAGTACGGCAACAACCGTTACTTATGACATGCATATTGTTGCGACGCAGTGTGCACTTCGTTTTGATTTAACTGACATATGTGCAACGGGAATGTGACTTTTCGTCGGACTATAAGCTACTCTTCAGGTGCCAGTTTGGTTAATGTGCCTGGTAAGCACACTATATGCTCACAATTACTCAATTTACACAAATATGTCGATGTAATGCTTTACTCAAAGCAAAATGGGAAGCTTTTCGCTATTTCGCGTGAAATTGATTCCTGCAATTTGTGGGATCTGCCGGAATTACCCTCATCAGAGGGCAGCACAGGTAAATGAAAAAGGATTGCTCGTGCTCAAGTAAAAACCTACTGGAGTAATGGGTGCGATCTTTGGTCAGGCACATTGACAGTGCAGAAATGTGAAGCTTCACCCTGGAGCAAACATCCTGAAAAGAGAACTATAGTTTGGCACCGAGCGTTAGTGTAGCTTCACTTCAACTATGGTAATATTTCTCTTGAACGAAGATCGAGTAAACGAACTATTCACTTGTACGAACTTTCTTTAAATCCCCCATGGAAAGACCGCTGAGCCCAGTGTTAATTCACTTCAATTTAATGAAATTCAGTGCACAGCATATTTCAGTTCTACGAACATATTATTTTGAAAACATTTAGACTGCGGGAAGAAAACAACACATTAGAAACAGAACAGAGGCACACACGAAGTGCAGATTTCTAACTGCGTTTATTTCTTGAAGGTATAATATTTATAAAGATTCATAGGTTCAAAGGTGAACCAACTACCCCAACAACATGCCTTACTTCAGAACATATTATGTGACAGCCTCCAATGCCTCCCCGGTCATGTTGACTACTTCAAGTACAAGTGCACTTCTTGGAACATAATTTTATCGTTGCCTGCACGGTTAGCTCCGCCAACGGTGCGCCACCGGAGCTAATAGTGGAGGCTTCAAGTTTATGTTGACAAGGGCGCCTCATTACCACGTGACGAAAAGTGGGCCCCCAATTGACCTTGAACTCGATTGGCTGCCGACATAGTTTCGAAGCCAGCAGGAGTCATAGTCTCAGAGACAGCTGCAGCCTTAGCGCTACAAGCGCGTGCTGGTTGTCATAGTGCCAAACGGCAGAAGCACTGATGCTTTTGGAGAAATTGAGGTCGTTTTCTGTCCAGCAGAGTGCTGTGTCGGGGAAGGTTCATGAGAGTTTGGACACAGTAATTCGTGACCATTGCAGTCATAAGAGCTCAAGTGCAGCAAAAGGTTACATTCTTCACAAGATCCTCAGTAGGCATAAGTTCACATGCAAATGGGCAGCATGATAAATAAATGGGTTGAAATTTTATTTGAGCAGCTGATATTTCCTTTGGCTTGTGATAACAAGCTACAACACAGATGTTTCATTTCACTGAACTTTCAATTTAAACTTTTTCCTGAGGCCCCTTGAAGTTCATTCAAGTGAAGTTTCACTGTATAAATTGCACACTGTCTTTGGGAGCTTCTAAGGTGATGAGGGTGCATTGGCATATTATATCAAAGGAGCTGCCATGATTTCAGCACAAGAGTGCAGGCAGTGCCTGCTGATCTGCAGCTATATTTGAGTAAGTTCATGCAATGCTCATGTAGTCTGAGCTGGGACACCATACTCACCTTTAATGTATTTTATTACTTGTTCTGGCTCAAGGGCTATTGTAAGACATGGAAATTTCAGAACTGATTCAGCGCACCGAAATAGTCAACTCCATTCTTTAAAACACACACTTCTGATGTTTCAGAACACCCACATTCTTGTTGCCAACTGTACAGAAGAGTTCAGGGTGCAACAAAACATTTTTTTGATGCGCAGATGTCTTCAGGCTGTAAGGTTGCAATGTCTTTGGGGACTAGTTTTTCCCTAAAGTTATTTGAAAAGCGTAAGCTTTGTAGTTCATATTCTCTGTATTCAGTCTACGCAGAGTTTGTATTGGCATATTTCACCAGCAACCAAGAACGCGGTGCAGGCAATACATGCTACAGTAGTGTGAAAGAGCAATTGGGCTGTCATAACTTCGCACGCATGGGCAGCTTGCACGTGGATGGTTAGGGCTCCAGAAATGTGCAGTGTGTTTGGCTGCAGATGGTGATGAAGCCAAATGTACACACTATAACCATCTACTCAGTCGACTGTAATAAAAGTTGAATAAAAAAGCGGGCTGTGCATTTCAGCCCAAGTGTGCAGCTTGGACAGCCATCGTGGATGAATTTATCCGGACATTTCTCATCAGTGATTTGCTTTCCATTTGCATTTTCTTTATCTTGCCTTTGTTCAGTAACTTCAAGAATGTGGAAAAGAAAAGCACTCCAGGGTTCCTTTTAGCACTTTGTTGGTTAGTAACGCTCTGCTCAGGATGTCATTAGGATCGGCCGACCATGAATGATGGGTGTGATGCTCTGCTTGGGTTGTTGTTGGGACCAATAAGGAACAATGGAAGAGTGCATAGAATCAAGCAGAAGGCGTTCAGAATTATGCTTTAGGTCTGATGTCAAGAAACTTGACTGTGCAGTGTTTTTTCCCATAATGATTACATGAAGTTAACTTGTATCACCTTTTTTTTGTCTCTATATAGCTTTAATGTGGCAGTAATAAATGCCTTCAGTAGGAGCATCGCTTGCAAGACAATGTATCAATGAACTTCACTGTTGGCAAATGGCATGGCGTTTCTGCAAGTGCCCGTTCATTGCCATGTCATCGGAACGGGTGTAGGTAGGCAAAAAAATGCTCTGCCAGCAGATCTCGCTGCGTAGGAGTGCTGCTTTGTCTTTCTTGCTGCGATCACAATTTCTACATAGAGCATTTTATGATATGACAGTCATGAAATTTTAAAGTAACTGCCCTCGTTTTAGTAGCGCAACGTTTTTTGAAGTTGGCAAATGGTGACTTCGCAAGAACGTTGGAAATGACAGCGTCTACGAACTCTGCTTAGTTCACTGTCCTCGTTTAAGTTGGGCTAGGTTGTTGAGGTTTGCAGGTAATGATTTCGCAAGAATGCCTCATCCGTAGATCACAAACTAGAAAAATTTTACTTTCTGAAAGTGACCCTTTTGCTGCTAAAGATGCAAATTTTTCATGGTGCCGAAACACCATTTTGCATGACTGGTTGAAGGAAAAAAAAATTTTGCTTAGATGTGAAGCAATCTAATTTGTGTCCATTTACGCTGTAGTCTTAAAGGATATACATAATGAAGTTCGTCTATAACTGTGACTCCTGTGGCAGGGTTACCCAGCTGAGGCACCCTCATTCCAGTAGGGGCAGAGTGCTAAACATTCGTGTACCGTGCTTTAGGTGCACAATAGGGAACCTCAGTTGTTCATAATTAATCTGGAGCCTTCTCCATATCGTCCAACGTAACTCACTGTGCAGCTTTGGGATGATGAACACATTATCCATCATCAGCATGTGAATGCATTATACATACATACATACATACATACATGCATAGTCTGTTGTATATTAACGTTGCTGTGCCTCATGCTACCTTTGGGGCCTTCAGCTTGAGAGGACCCACTTTTGTGTGTTAATAGGTATCATCACTAGCATAAAGTTTGCCGTAAAAATCGAGTAATGCGGAAAGCAGTTCTATTTTATGGAAGACTTTAGAGACCTGCTGTTAAACAGTGACTTCAACCGGTAATTTTTTCAATCATTTCCAATTTCCCATAGCAAAGGGGGCACGTAGCTTTGGCAGTGGTAAAAACGTGCTAGGAACTCGTGCACTTGTAAGTTTCAACATGTAGGTTATGTTCAAACAAGCATTTTCTTTGCACACAGGACAGACATTGCACGCGGTCCGAAATTTCTGATGGAGAGGTAACTGCGCACTTGTGTACAATGTGAACATGCTGCCACAAGAATTTTGTGAATAAGTGCTGTAATAAGGAAGTTACAGAGTGTAGGACAAGTCGCTTCAGCTGGTTTTGATTTCTTCCTCAGCCTTCCCACCTTCGCGGTAGTGAAGAGGGTTAGGCATAGCCCCTTGTTGTGACTAGCCCACTTCGGCAATTTAACACGTCAACAATTACATCATTGGCACGAAGCCAGTGATCGAGCCGGGCTTCCTCTACGTGTGGAGAGGAAGCCGAGATTAAGAGGTGAGATGCCTCTTAATCTTCGAGACTTACGTTCTGGCGATACCGCTTGTCTCTGTAGTCTTGGCTCTACCAAAATGGCAGAGGGCAGCACAGGAAAATGAAAATGTGGACTGCGCGGCCAAAAGTGCATCACAGCAGGGCCACGGTGCAGTTTTGTGGAGCAAAGGACTAATTGACATAGTGCAAAGGACCAATCAACGGGCGAAAAGGACGGGTGAGGTGCAGGAGAGGGCGCAAGAATTCTTTTTTGAAACGGAGTGTGTCCGCGGTGTGCAGTGCTGTGATATTCGCTAAATGTGATTGCCGCAGCCCTCAGCATGAATCGACGAGCTTCTTTGGGAAGTTTAAAAAAAGTCTGAGCCTGTTTACTGGCACTTCAAAGTTCTGCAGATGTGTGAGCACTGTGACTAGTCTGATTATATGCAATGCCTTCCACATTCTCACCAGCAAGATTAATTGCCAATTATTACCTCGCAAACGCATTAAAATTTAGTCAATTTTTCTGCACAAAGATGAGAAGATGTAAAAATTTATCATACACTGAATGTCGCAGCAAACATGGTGAATTTCTGCACGAAAACAAATGTCACTGTTCATCACACGGTTCATGGATAACCAGAATTGTAGTTCACTTCTGTATGTAAAAAAAACAACAGAATTGTGAATTTTTGTTCTGGCACTAAATATTATTAATCTGCCCACCACGATTCTGAAGGTTCAAAGAAAACGAATGCACGCATCCAATACACATACTTAAAAGAGTACTGACACAATTTTATCTTTTCTGTTGCAATAAGTAGCTAACGACCCACTTATCATGGCTCGAAACCTTGTTTGCTCTAGTGCATGGCGATTAATTGTTTAGATATGTTTTTATAGCACTCAGTCACAGTTTGTTTTTGATCAAAGAGTGCCGAAGAGGCGGGACCCATGGTGATTTGTTTGTAAACACATCTGACCACATGAACACACAAAAGTGACGCACTCACCGTGTGCAGCACACATGTGCACTGCATCCATGCACGTGAGCCTTGCATTGACAACTGCAGGAGAGAGCGCACGGAAGGAGCCTGGCAGCCTACACAAACTTGACGTATACATGGTTGTTCTTCATTTACATTTGAGCAGAGTTGAGGTCAATACCGTGAGGTGCTCCGTTTCACATGCAGTTACGTGACGCACTTTAACATTGATTTTAGATACGTTCTAGGCTATATTGGCTGTTGATATTTGTAGAGGATGTGTGTCAACACTAATCTTTCTGTGAAGTTATCTAGCCTTCAAAATAATGCCAGTACTCCTATAATGAAACGCACAATGACTCCATGGTGCAACGTCGTCAGAATGGTGCGACACCGCGATGGTGTATAAATATGGGGTGTATAGAAAGCTTTGTGTTCATATGTAATACTGCAAGCTCCATTTACGATTTCCCTGTAGCATGCATAAAACACAGTAACGCACAAAGCTTAGACATCATGTGATGATTCGTGTCTCGTCATCAAAAAGCAGCACATTCTTGCAAGAAAAACCTGTTCACTGCACGAACCTGCACATATGCATGAATGAGATTGTTTTAGAAACATAGAAAACAGCTTTATTATAAAAAATCGTTCTTTTAAACTAAATGCTACTTCCAGCATAATGTTATGTTCAAAGGCATAAAGTTTGGTTCACTCCAAAACTTTAAAAGTGCATTTTAATGTTATTTTATACATTTTACACCGTGGGATCTGCCGCCATTGACCAGGTGAAACATCTGGGGAGAATTTGTCCTCTGTGTGTGCAGCCGCATTCTTCAGTTTCACGCATCACTTTGTAGCACAGATGATTCTTGTTTATTTTATTTGTGGCTTCCTGTTAGAACATATAGGCTTCCCTTTTTTTTTCTGTGTGCGAAATCTGCTTTCACATTAGTTAACATTTAGTGATGTCACGAGCAGCCACACTGGCAGTGTGAAATTTAGCACGCCATAAAAAATCCAAGAAAATGATTTTGTGCTTTTTTAGGTGAGCAGTTAGGTGGAAGGAGGGGGGGGGGGAGACCAAGAGGTTAGCATGTCCAGAATTGGAAGACCATTGTTACATTGCACCCATTAAGATTGACGTTGTCCTGAAATATATCTTAATCTGCATAATGCATGATGCAAGGGTCTTGCTACAAAAGGAGCGAGTGTAGCATTTTTCAGAATGGATATCACAAACCAGACTGATTGCAATTATATTTTGGGGACAACATACATCTTATAGGGTGTAATCCTTTTACCGTGTAATCAAAAGGAAAATCTTTGTAAATGTGTAGAAATATTAAATATGTACAGATATAGCTGCTCAAAAGCAAATGACTATTGGAAAGTGCTGACGAGAAATTGGCTTTAGTGCTCTTTAACAGATTGCCTTCGCTGGGCTTTGATTTAGAATGCAACTATTATGTCCTGGTTCAACTTGTAAATACGAAAGTAAGCTATATATATAGTTAAGAACACCTTATGTGATTTGTGCCAGAGATGGAATGTTCATGCAAGCAAATGAAGACAGGCTGCAAGCTATTATGATCAAGTGTGAAAATAGATAAGCTCATGGTGAGATAGGCTTGTTCTCATTGACATCCCTGAGTGTCATGGTGAATACTGATTGTACAGTGTAGGGAACCGTACTGAAAGAACAGGCAGGGTTCCTCGTAAGGCAACCAGCATGCAACTTAAGAGGACTAGTAGCATGCTTGTTAATATTTTTCAACCTTTATGAATGCAAATATTGCATAAATGTGCTCTAAAAACTGAAAACATGATTGCTTGAATTTTGGCATTAAATATGGTATTATTGGCTCTCCTATTGTATGCACTAGCATAGTTAGTCCCTTTTCAGCCACATGGCAATCATCTGCACATTTGAGCCCCTTTCCCCACTACTTGTTGAACATTTCATGTCACTGCCCCGTATGATGGGAACTCTGCACATATATAAGCCTTTCGTGCTGGCCAAGCATCGCTTTGTCGACAGTGCCAACCATACCACTTTCTTCGGTTTTGGATGGTCCGAAATCGGAGCCTCTGCTATGAGTTGTACAAAGCTGCAACACATCTTCCTGCTTGATCTTTGCTCCAGTGGGAAGTTTAGATGTTTTCCTACTTAGGAATCATTACCACATGCACTCTTCAGCACAGCACAAAGGAATGTTGTACACAAACTTGGCTGTGTTTATATAAATGTGGCGTCAAGAATCCTTAGTTTTGCCATGCTGAAATGTGCTACTGGAAAGCATCTCTATTAGCCTTCCACGCAGAATCTTAAGAACAATGATGCAATCAACAAATAATACAATAGGAGGATGAAATCAGCTGCTCCCATTAATATTGTGACCAAGAAGTCTGACCAGCTCTGGTTCTCGCATTTGACACTGGCTGCTGCTATATTTTCAGCCAGACACATGCTTCAGTGGTGAAATGTTAGTGGCAGTCAATGAATATCAATAGAGTAATGTTGCCTGTACTTCTAAAAAGGTCAGGAATATTGCTCAGAGTGAGAATAGGGTGGATGCACTTTAGTCGCTTCTGAATTATAGGGTAGTGCAAATAAACAAGGGCACAAAAAGGCACAAGAAAGAGACACGAAGACGGACACATTGCACTCTTTATGTGCCTTTCTTGTGTCCTCTATTTGCGCTACCATATAATTAAGAAATGCCACACCAACAAGCCTGCATTGCAACTTAAGTTAGTCGCTTATTCATTCATCTGGCTGTTATGACACTAAACTTCTCAGCTTCTTTAGCAAAAGATTTGTCATGCGTTGAGCTGCCTGTGCTGTTTCGGTAGTAAATTCAGGATAAGCATATGAGACTCTGAAGAGTCTTTTCCATAACACATGTGCAGTGACATAGCTTCAAAATTGTTAGTGGATAAGATAAAGTAGATGCCTTGACATTTACCGAATGTGTTTCAGCATGCTTTGGGCATACTTGAAACAAAAATGTGATCCTGTAGTATGACACTGCAGCGACTCCATGTCAGTATTCTGTGGCATATTGCTTTGTTATTGAGGTACCGTCTGTTGCTTTTTTTTTTAAATCAAAAGGCATTGACTTGACAATAAAAGTGAGGTTGTGTGGGCTTATAGGTTTGATATAGCACAGTGCTTTGTCGACTGCATCTGCAACCTGAGCATATTGTAGCTAAGCGATTCTTTAAAGGGACACTAAAGAGCAAAACGATTTTTCTCGCATTAGTAAAGTAGTCCTCCACGATACCAAAAACACCACGCTTGCTGCGAGAAGACACTTAATAAGCGAGAAAACACGCAAAAAGAAAATACAGGTGGCGACGCCACCTTGGAATTCCCGCACCATTTGCCGTGACGTCACGTACTTTTGACGGCGCCTGCTTGGGCCTACGTAGTTCCTAACCGGTTAAATCGAAGTACATTGTCCTCTGAGGGGGCCAGAGACTTGACATAACGAGTTTGTGGAAATTTCGTCGGGCCAGTGGCGCCAAAATACGTTAAATGCTCTTTGGAACGTTTTACGTCACGAATTACAAAGTTCGGCGCGAAATTTAAAAATGAAACTTTGAACTTGGTTTTCTCCTCTAATAATAAACCTATGGTGGTGAAATAAACTACACTGGAGTTCTCCGAGCACACTTTATCAATCTAAACCAAATCATTGTTTCTCTTTAGTGTCCCTTTAAAGAGTATGGTTGCAAGTGATGAGGTGAAAAGACCTTGAAAAAGCCATTTGCCTGACGACTACTTGTTAAACCAGTGCTGGAAACTATGCTATTTTTCACATTGAAATAGTAATGCAAGGAAGTATCGTAAATCATGCAACCCAGAAATGCTGCAAAGAGGAAGAGGAATTTAATGAAAAGACATTTCCATCCTGCAGTAATTCCGCTTAATGTCTGAGAACTGAAACCTTTGTTACAGTCCTGATATTGCAGTGTAAATTTGAGGCTGGAGCAGCACTGTCATCATAGTTTATGCACCACAGGTTCCATAGCAGTAGTGATCATGTGGGTGGTACCATGTTTAAAAAAAACGCTTTAACACCAAGCAAGTCTCATGTAAAGTATGTCTGGCAGCTTCGTTTATGTGTTAAGCATTTGATCAATTACTAAGAAGGCTATTAGAGAGCATTGCTGAATGTTATGGCTAGGTTATGTTGAAAATTTTCTTGAGCATAGACATAAAGAATTAACTGTAGCTTATCACTTAAAGGCCAACTCCGGCGATTTTTTCGCCATGTCAAAGTAATGGTGCTTTTATGTTCCTGAAACGCTCCTGTTACGGGCCCGATAGCAGAAATACTCGGCAAATTGGAGAATAATTTTAAATAAGCAAAAAAGCGCAATACCGAAACCAAAACCCAACAGAGTGTACTGTCTACGTATGACGTAGACGTTGTTACGAACGTACCGGAAGTCGTGCAAGGCATGTCGGTCACGCCGGCGCGGAGTATGAAAACTGTGACAGCCGGGACGACCAGCGAAGCGCCGGTCAAACCAACGCTGTCTGTAGCCTTGCGCACAGCAGACGCTCGCTGTAGCGGCCGAAGCGCCGAAGTTAGCGGTGCCCTCGGCTGCGTCACTTCCGCCGCCTTCCCAATATTGACGTCACAGACGCAATGTTGCCAATAATTGTGGGAAGCCAGGAGGGCGTTTGCAGACAATCTTTAAAATTCATTTGCAAACAATCTGCGCATGTCTCAAGCCTGTAATTTGGCATAAATGACGGAAACGTGCAAAGGAACGTACCCAGCGAATTTCATTGAGATCCATCGACCTCGAAAAATCGCCGGAGTTGGCCTTTAAAGTGCCCTTCTTTCATTGTGGTCTCATTTGAAAAGAGCAGCGAGCATAACACGAGCTATGACATCGAATTATATTTGCAAGGTACATTGGATCTTGCAGCGGTTTCCAAGGCCACCTGGTTTCATACAAGATTGAATCTGTGTTTTTCTAGATTAAACAAAATAAGAGCCCTCCAACAAAACATAAAAGCACTTGGGTCATATTTGCTTTGCTCTATTCATTGAACCAATTGTTTGGAGTCGCACTTTAATGCACCAAGTGCATTTATTTTCTCGACTGTATTTTAGCTTTAGGAAACAGTTGTGCAAGCTACAAAAGTTATGTGCTTAGCTGACAGGGGAAAATGTGCCTGGAAGGCATTAAAATAAACACCAACACTGATATTAATAAAAATTATGCCCAAGGATATAGTGTAGAATATGAACATTATCAAGTTACGAATGCAGTGTTCCAGCTACACTACTTGGGACTGGGCATAGTTGTAAGCACAAAGAACTGTCAGGATTTTCTGCTGTGGCTCTTTTAGTAGTTGTGCAAATATAGTTCTGAAAAGTGACTGCACTCCTAAGTTGCTTTACTGAAACTGCCAGCACTGTTACAAAAGCATTGCCACAAGACACTAAAATATTACATGTTCACCAGCAAGGTCTTTTTTTTTTTTTGAGTGGGCAGTGCATATATAATTGCATCCTATATGGAAGATGAAAATGTTTAGAACATGTTTTGGGCACTTATACTTAAAGGGACACGAAAGGCAAATATTAAGTCGACGTTGATTGCTGAAATAGCGGTCCAGAAACCTTGTAGCGCTGCTTTTGTGCCAAGGAAGTGCTTATTTTTAAATCAAATCACGTTTTTAGTGGTCCGCATCACGTTAGCGCGCTTCAAATCTCCCGCCTGAAAATACGACTCTCATACGTCACTGCTGCCGTGCCCAACGTTGCCCGCTTTTACTGCGTGGCCGCCGACACTAGTAGCAGCCGAGCGGAAGTAGCGGGACCCACAGTAGCAACAACGGCGCTGCGGCAGCGACTTGCTCGGATGGGCACATTGAAAGCCGTCACCATGTTGCGGTTGGTCTCGTAATCCTCAGTACGAAAGTGCAGCGAGCACACACGCAGACTGTTTAGCACACTGGCGTAATGGCATGACACTAAGCCACTTCGAGCGTAAGGGTTCATTCCGCGGCACCCAGTGAAAAGACACACCAGTTTCCTTGCTGCAGCACTGGCGTTGTGCACCATTCGGGCATCCGGCAATATCACACGCATGCGGCATTTTGTCGAACTTTCTGTCAGAGCGACTTTCACGAGCGCGCAAAACACGCACGGCAGTACGCGATCCCGAAACTACCACTGAGACGGGCGAGGCACAGTTCGGCGAAAACGGAACCTTTGAACCACGCGCGCCGTTCCCCATGGCAACGCCACGGAGGTTTTGTTTTCCATGAATCAAGCAGAAACGAACAAACAGCATTTTATTACGTCTTTTGATGCTCGGAATGTTCTTTTTTTACTGCTGCTAGTTTGATTACTAGTGATTTATTGTAGGCCGACTTCCCTACGTCATCGGGATCACTTCGAAAATGTCCCACTCGTGGCGCTCATCATGTGATACATTTAGCTTAATTTCTCAGTAAGTAGGGCACTGCTGTTGATAATATTGCTGTTTTAGAAGTTGTCATACATTGGGCTTTCACTCTGACATAAATTGTTATTTGCCTTTAGTGTCCCTTTAAGATTTCATGATTTGAGTACTTGTGAGTGAATATGTATATAAGAAAAATGGAAAATATCTAACTGCGAGTGCAAACAATTGTAAGAGAACTTTAGGGCTTCCTATGGTGCTGCTACCCAAAAGAGTTTATAATTTGAGGACTTCTGTCTGTCACTGTGGAAACATACATGCTTTTCATTCACTGTTGCTTTTCAGTTTTTTTTTACAAAGTGTGTTGCGTGGAACTTCTTTTACCATCATATGAGCTAAAAAATGTCTTTCAACATGCACATGCCACATTCACTCGTCCACGCAAACAAAGGACCAGCTGCAACACAAACATGCATTAGTTTCTTCAACCTTGATTAATGCAATATTTCATGCAGTGCCTTTACATTGGTGTGCAGTTTTCATTTCACTTTGGCTGCACCTAAGTTGTGAGGATGTAATTGTTTGTTTTGGAGAATGCTTGGCATAACATTCATTAAGTAATCCTGGATTTGCACAGAAGGAGTACCTGAGAGGGCTCAATGTTGAATCTAATAAGCTGCTGTATTCATGATAGCTGGTCACCTGTACTTAAAGGGACACTAAAGAGAATAAATCGGCCTAGATCGATGAATTGTGCTCTGAGAACTCTAATGTCATTAGTTTCTCCATCATAGGTTTATTAGTGGAGGTGAAAATCAAGTTCAAAGCTTCGTTTTTAAATTTTGCGCCGAAATCTCCCCGCGTGACGTCACGGATTTCAAAGTGTATTTATCGTATTTTGGCGCCATTGGCTCAACAAAATTACACCAAACTTGGTATGTTAAGTCTATGGCCCCCTCAGAGGACAATGTGCTTCATTTTTACCGATTAGGAACTGCGTAGTCCCTAGTAGGCGCCGTCACAGCATGTGATGTCACGGCGAATGGTGCCAAAACTTCAAGGTGGCGTCGCCACCCACATTTTGTTTTTGCGCGTTTTCTCCCTTACTAAGCGTCTTCATGCAGCAAGCATGGCGTTTTTGGTATCGCGAAAGAGTACTTTACTAATATAAGACCCCTTTAAGTGTAACTGTGCACAAATGAAACTTGGTGATTAAGGTGTGCTCTTGTGTATTCGCTGCAGTACTGATGCTCTTATCTAAGGGTATTCTCACATTGTGGTGATGTGGATGCATTTTTTTTAGCAAGAATGCACCTTTGAATATTTTATGCAGATCTTATTGGCTGTTATTAGGTCTCACAGATATCGCTGCAAGAGCACACTGAAACTGCATGTAAACACGTAAACTGCTGGGGATGTATGACAGTTGGCCTGAAGTGCCACATTGATAAACGTGGAGGAACGACAAAAGCCATGCTGTGGTGGGGAGGTGTGCTGCTGCGATCAACACGTCTTATGTCTACCACTTTGCTGGCTTTACGCAAAGGGAACGCGGCTCTCACTAGTTGCTCATCAGCTCAAGTTGATTTCATTCTTGCCTTTACATCACTGATATGTGTCAGTGGCACCCATTATGGAGTAGAAGTCAGATTTGAGTAGATGTATGCTCTACTGGCATGCATTTATACTCTTTGCGGTACCTCATGACAAAGGGAATAGTACGACGTTGCGAACTCGTGATGGTACTAGAGAGTCAAACCCGACTGTATTGAACTTGGGTAAATCAAATTATCCTTTATATCAAACTATTTTTGAACACGAAAATGCTTTAATGTCATTTCATAGGAAAATGTACAGATACATTGAATAAAAATAGTGAGAACACTTCATACATCGGGCAGCGTGAAAAGCCGCAAGAAGTTGGCCTTCCTTTACAAAAAGGTGGGCTCCTCTTGGGGAAGGGGGCTTTTCCACATGCATTTGGAAGCGTCAGCGGTGTCAAGGCAGACTAGAGGCTTCAGGTGCCCAACGTGTACACACATCTGCATATGAAGATATTGAGACACTGTTTACGTCGATACTGTATTTTCTCGCGCATAACTCACCTCCTGCATATTAACCACACATGCAACTGAAAATTGGAGGAAAAGTAAAAACAAAACAAAAAAGTTCCCCACGTATTGCTGTGATACTGCTTCCTTGCATTATCGTGAAGCAGTACCGGGAGGTCAACTTGCGCACCGAAGTTAGCATCAAAAATACAGTAAATTCTTTAAAAGTTGTATATGGAATTATATGATATGTCAAACTAATGCCTTTTTTTCTTCTTTTTTAGAGTTCGATATATGCGGTTTTGACTGTACTGCACTTTCCAGTGTACACAAGAAATAAGCGACAAAATTTATTGGATGTCAGTTTTCTGACAAGCTTTAAGGCCTGAAATATTGTTCAATGTTGGTATAACTTTGAGTATTACCACGTCTCACTGGCTCTGTGAGGTGTAGTTTCCATGAATAGGAGCATATTACATTCTGGACTAATCAGTTTGCATCACTGTTTTCATGTAGGTTCACAGATCAAGATATCAGCAAATATAAATACTGGTAAGGATTTGCTGCTAGTTTTGTGTTGGATGTAAAAAGCGTCGTGCTAGAGTTGTCGCAAGTATGAAGCACATAGCAGTGTTTTAAAAAGAACGTGCTACATGAAATAATGTTCAAGTAGTACATAATCTTCATAGCTGACATGATGGTTCACTTTGTTCAATGAATCATGGCACTGTGATACCGGCTCTTGATTCTAATGTTTACCGGACATACATAACATTTTACACAATGCTTTAAGAAGCTGGTGCTTGGTGGAGAGGTGGGAGAGACCTCGTGAGCCAGGGAAGTCTAATGGCAGAATCGCCTTAGCGCCATGGATTTTTTTATGGCGTGTGCTTGTGCAGAGATATTTTTGTTTGGTGAAAATTGACTACACTACATCCTAAAATATCCAGAATTTTTATGGGGCCACAATGAAAGCGAAAACTTTGAAAGAAGTCGCTGTTTCTTATAATAATGAGCCTGTTGCGGTGAAAAGCGCGTATAGCGTCTTGAAAGAATATTTTATTAATGTTGACTTTCTCATCAGTGTGTAGTGCCAACACCTTTGTCATGCACCACTCTTATTCAGTCCTCAACTTTGGGTATCAGTACATCACTGTAGCATCTTGTTCTGGGCATCTTGATCCGGACAGGCGTGATGAATATGAGCTGCAAATATCTGTAGGAAAAACGTATATACTACACAATGAGTTGTCACATTTGTACAAAATGCAGTTGGCTGTATTGAATGTACTTCGGCTTGAAGCTCAGTTATAGGAACCTATCTTGAGTGTTTTGACCACACACGTTGCACACACATTAACTGAATGCATATTGAACATATTTTATAAACACTGAATGCTTACAGCCTTGTGTAGTGTGCATACTGCTGGCTAAAACAAAATCAAACATAGTGTAGTGTTACAGTTGAGCTTTTTTGTTGGCACTGATCTGTGGAGAATAGCACTCGCATGGAATTCACCTCATCTGCTACAACAAAGGCATTGCAAAAGGCTGGTATCCAGTGTGATCAAGTCAACATGATAGACGTGCACTTAGTACGTGCACGGTAATCTTTTCATTTTATGGCTCACGGTGTCGTTACCAGAGCCACATGACGTTTGAAGCTTGTACCGATAAGCTGCTCAGAAACCATTCTGTGATTTACTGACACACACGCCGCCATGAGGAAACTGGCATACATTACGTTCCCTCCTTACACACCTGCATGCACTCACAAAACAAGCCTATGTGCCCATATTTGTATGCATAATGAAGAACATCATCTGGTGGCAATGAACCCTGCTGTGCCCATAGTGACTACTTGGCTCTCTTGCTTCATCAAGTTGCTTCAGGATTTAAATTAGCTGCATAACAGAAGCGCCCATTCAGGCGTTTTGGTGTTTGTATATGCTTCACATTTGGGCCGGAGTAGTTGGGGACGTGCGATATCGGTTTCTCACTGGTATGCCAAACTGTTTGCACCGACTTCAAGGTAACAGAGCGGTGCTTTGAAGCTAGATCAATGGCAATTAGTGAACCCCTTCAGTAAAGCGATGTACACACATACCTATGCGAGCTCGACATGGTCATTGTGGTTCTAGCAGTAGTGGCACGGCACGTGCATTAAGCTGCAGGTGAATTGAATTGAACACTGCCTACTCACTGTGACTGTGGCTTTCTCCTGTACTGAAGGCGCTATCGTTGACCGGATGTTTATTACGTGCCATGCCGTGCTCCATTAAATGTGACGGAGGAATACCCACTTTTAGTGCAAAAGTATTTCTACCCTACCTATGAACAGCAATGCATGTATTTTGCGAATTGGGCATGTCTTGGACGTGTCGTGGCCCACCCCGAAATTTAACCTTGGAATGACCTTAGCTGAATGTTGATCTAGTTGGAGCCTGGGGACAATAGGCTTGGCACCTGCCCAAAATTGGGTTAGGGAGTTCTTGACACTGCGTTGGTCCGCTCCCAAAAATGGACTTGGCGCATCCCTGAATGTTGGGTGGCCCACAACCAAAATTCACTGCCCAATCCATAAATTGAGTTGACGCACGTCCAAAAACACTCCCTTAATTGACTTCGCCCACCCACACAAATTAGGTGGCCCAACCCAAAAACTGATTTGCCCAATTCGAGAATTTGGCTCATGTTCAAAACCGACTTGTTCCACCCCCAAGATAGACATGGCCCACCCCCGAAAATTCGAGTATGGAGTTCGGGCACCATGTCTTAATTTAATTTTAATTTTGAGCAAAATAGTTATCAGTTTAGCAACGGCCTAGCATCGCCTAACGTGGCTCGCGAATGTACTTTTACACACAACACGACGTCGCTTGGCGAAGGCAAACCGTCTCTTTTTTTTTTCTTCCTTGTAATAAGTTGAAACATCAATAAACCTGTGCATGGGCTTCGGGCCCACCACCCTGGCCTTCTTTCAATAGCGTCCGCAGCTCCTTAGAAAAAATATAGAACACATTTATTGGTTAAAGTGGTGAACCTTGCATCCTGGAAGCGGAGTCGTACAAACGACGCACGCGTTTCTGGGGTCCTTTCGGACGCACACTTGCGGGTAGAAGACATTTTTTTAGGACGTTCGGTGCATGGCGTCTGGTTTCGACGAGTTCTTATTATTCCTTGAACGCTTGAAAGTGTGTGCACGCAAAGGCGGCACTCGTGTCGAGCGCATTGATTCCCGACCACAGCGGATAACCTTGTTTATGAGGTAGCTGGGCGAAATTAAGGTTACCTGTAAGCGACACGCCTCGGTTGACACCCATATGTTTTGCTGTCGAGGACGTTTTACTTGCCCTACGATGCAGTTTGACGCGATTATATTACATTCACTGCACCGCTTATATTAACGTTTTACTTGCGCACCTGTTGTAGTGCTGTGTACTCCGAGGCGTCACGAGCCTGCGGACACGGATCGCGTGCGTCTTCACTGCGTCGTGTCTGCACGTACCGTTAATAGTGAATTACGTAGTGACGCTTGGAGCAGCGTCAATGGTCGCGCAGCAATGCCGGTCGAGTTAATCGGGCAATAGACGCGCAGACGGGGCGGGTTCAGACTTGCATAAAGCATCAACTACACCACACCAGTTCTCTTTAACCACAATTTCACAAACTAGCTGTCTGTGTGTTGCGGCATAAACATCTTCAGACTTCCTTTCTGTGGATGTACGTCTAACCTGCTCCCGCGCATGCCCTTAACATCAGCACTTGAAAGCTCGGAAAAGGGCAGGGCGGCTGCCATATGACACTTTTGACGTCACGCGTGGGTGCCACACGATACACATGCGCCTGCTCCGTTCCCAGTTCAGCGCGGACATTCGTTATTCGCTTAAATGATTTCTTAAACATTTGACCTCTCACAGCTTTAACTTAGTTTTTACAACTACAAAAAAAAAAAAACCCTCATTCTGACGCTGAACAAGAATAAATGCGTGTTTAGCACGAAATAACACCACCGTATCTTAGGTCGAATAGATGCAACCCGCGTGGATTCGTTGGGATTGTCCACCTGCGTTTCAAAATCCGTGCGCAGAGCATCGGTTTCCGACTCCGAGACGGAGCTCGCTATTTCGCGAAATCAACAGTGCAACCTTTTTGACGGAACGCTGACAAAGAAGGGACGACCACGGCTGCGGTGCCGTGTCCACTTGTTTTTGTGTTATGATAGCAAGTTTTTCTTTGCCGTTGTATTAACGAAATGTTGCAAAGCGAAAGCATGTAAATTTTCCATGTTCAATCCACTGCGGCACAGTTAGGCGCGGTAATCGTCCGTCGGGTGTGTTGTAGCCAAATGGAGCTCGTACGGCGGGAGTTCTTGGGACAAAGAACACTTGTGGCACTGCCTCTCTGAAGGGTCGTTCGGAACAAGGCTTGGCATGTGGCATTGGAAAGACTGGCTTCAGAAACGCGTGACCCTCACGCGTGCGCGCAGGCAATATATTGCAAAGAAAATACTGTAAATGACTGCATTTTGTTCGCTACAGTTGGATGCGAAGGAAAAAAAGAAAACAGCGAAATCGAGGATTTGGCGCGCTTTTATGTTGGCGAAAAAGCTGTGTCATTCGAGACCATTGACATTCTACTGCGATTTTCTTTCATTTCGCTGACTAGGTACGCACGTCCTCTCCTCACCGCTTGTCGCTTATGCCCTGTGATAATACGTTCACGCGCCTTTCGCAGAAATATTTAGGATGGTGCACTTGTAGTCATCTCCAGGAACGTCGCCGTTCACGCTTTTTCTTTTTGATCCATTGATCATACTTAACGAAGCTTTACAAACTGTCCAGCGATAATCGCACTTAATGTGCCATTTGCACTCATGGTTTATGCGCTTTCTTCGCACACAAGTAAACAATAAATACGGAATTAGCAGATTACGTCGTAATTACGGCGCTCGTGTGAGTTGGGTTCTTGGAGGTATGTCTATTTTGATTGTCACCTTTAGAGCGATTGTGTTCCGAAATAACCATAATAATATTTGTCACTCGATACTCCAATTTTCGCAATTGGAGGAGGCAGTCTCGACATGGACGTACCCGTATGACGTAGCTGGTTCCGTGTAGGCGCCAGTCGCAGCCGTAGAGCAGCTGCACTTTTGCTCTCTGCTAGCGAAAATAAGAGTGGCATTCACCCTTTTCCGTGCCATAAGCTGCGTCACGTGAGAGACTTTGTAAACACCCGCTCCTGCTGGATGCGAAATTAGCGCACCGAGTGTCACATTTAATGACGAATATCTCGCAGCACTAGCGCTTCGGAAGTATGAAGCAAAATGTAGCTGCTTTCCAATACGATCGTTGTTAAGTATGCACTGTAAACACATACCACTATCGCGGTAAAGTTAAAACTGATAATTATGTATTTTTTACTTCGTAAAAAAAATTCTGAAGGGCATGTAGCACCTGTGCAAACAGCATATGCATAGTATTTTTTTATCAAAGCGATTGATGGGCTTTTGAAGGCTTGTAGAATGAGCTATTTTGAATCAGCGCGAAAAGAACAAATCAGTTCCAACTAGCCCGACTGTCAGTCCTACTGAGTTGATAGCAGGGAATGATGTTGCCAACGTACGAACGAAAAAATCTGGTCCTATACAGGATATACCTATATATAGCCGGCAGTGACCTTTGATTTTTTTTTTTTAGGATGGTCTGCCTTGTTGATGCATTTCAAATTTAACGATATTCTCCCTCGACATTCGAACGTGACCACCGCTCATTTTGATGCCACAATTTGCTAAGCTTGATTCGCGGCGTCACTCTATTGGACGAACGTACCGACGTTTCACACACGTACATTACACAAACACTAACTTCTAACTGCTGAGAGAGGTAGACTGCACTTTTTTTTTTTCGGCATTCGTCAACTTGACATATCGAAGCCCATCCGGCGGATATAAATTTGAAAACCGTATTTCCCTACTTGCCATTTTAGTGGACTATCTCGAAGTCTGCGACTGTTTCCTCCGCTGCTTTTAATTGAGGAAACTTGCGAGCAGCCGGCACCTTCATTTCTTCTTGAGCTCATGACAGTTTGTCGTATTGCTGTTTTTTTTTTTTTTAACTCGGCGGTGTGAAAAGCCATGACATGACAGAATACACTTTTTTCTCAATATTTGCCACTGGCCGGCTGCCCTCCGCTATCGCGACTGGACACTGTTCTTTCCGGCGAACCACTGCACCGCACTGTACGAACGAGTATCCGTAATTTCGGCCTGAGGTCATCACGCGCACTCACTGCCTTGCCAAAGGACTCGCATTGCACGTTCAAACGTGCGGGGACCATCTGCAATCTATTTGGTAGGTAGGTCTTCGATAGATGCGCTTCCATGACTCGATACAGAACAGCGCGTCCAAGCAGACGCTGTGGCTGCCCCACCGCATCGTGCCGTTTATTCACCTCACTTGAAACAACTGAACTTTGCATTTGTCCTGTGGATTGTGCCTCACTTCATCGACAGTGATATTGTCCACGATCTTTAGTTGCGTCGTACGTATCGCGTCTCTTTCAGCATGTCGGCTTGTGCGAGAGCGGTACACGCGTTCCCGTACACTGTCCTTCAGCTGTTCAGAACCTCCCAACACTGCGAGTGGCGCACACACTTTTTCATTTTTGCCCAGTGCTGCGTGCTTGGTGCAGTCAGCACGTCGAACAATAACTACAACCTGCTTTGTCGAGCGCAATAGTCTCCGCACCCTGTACAACGACACAAGGCGCGGGAAAGCTGCGCCCTCACTGGTGGATCCTCCCGCCCACTCATCGCTGGATGACGCAAGAGCCAAGGTCGACGCCGCACAACCGACCCGTCGTTGCTACCACATTGGCCCCTCGGAGCAAGCCAAGTGAGGCGTTCGCCTTGATCTCTTTACGTGGCTTTAGGTGTGGCTGCACGCAACACATCGCGAATCTCGGAGGACAGTGTCGCGCTTTTTCCTCTCGACTAGAGGGCACTGAAGGGACTGCTCCAAATTCCGGCAGATGTGTCGCAATAAAGGATGGCTGGCCTCAACCTCTACGCGGTGGCCACGTTTACAAGTTAACACAGTGAAATCTACCGGCTACTTGTTCGTTCTAGGTAAACCGCGCATGGAAACGCGTTCAACGGGAAGTACAAATGTGCTGACCAGTCATTCATTCATCTAATGTACACTGTCGTCCTTTATGAAAGGGAACACGCGAGCGCGCGGCCTGCTCGCTGCGGCAGCTAGCGTACAACACCATCAACCGAGAGCTGAAGAAAGCACGTCCGCTTTCGGCGGCATCGCCCGCTGCGCGACCGAAGCGGGAGCGTAATCTAGCAGCGCTTGTCCACCGGCCATGACACGTTATTTTGTTTGCCAATAGATGACGTCAAAAGCGGGTGCGCTTTCTTTCGCTGTCGGTTGATGGCACTGTAGGCAGCCACAGCTCAGGCCGCGCGCTCGCGTGTTCCCGTTCATAAAGGACGACAGTGTACACAATTTACAGCAGACGCGAAAACAAATGCCATTCTTCACGTTTCAATTTGTCGACACTTCAGCAGTGGTCTCTCCGACACGCGGCTTCTGTTAGACCTTAGCTTCACATCGAGAAATTTCAAGTGTTTATTAGGCAACTAAGATGTTAAATGCGGACAAAGACCATGCTTTTTTTCATGCACTTTCGGAACATCCGCGGCCATCACAGGAAATGGTGTTTTGCGAGGAACAAGTAATCGACGTGTCGGAACACGAAGAGCCGAACTCACTCGACTCGTCGACACTACTATGAAAGATGCATGCTTAAAATGGCTGCTACTTTGGATCTGGTGCAGGTCCCGCACATCTGCACGCAGTCGCCCTAAGTTCACCTAACAGTGAGCCTTCGACAGAAACGCCACACTTTTGCGTAAACACTAGTTGGTCATGGTGTTCTAAGACTTGTTTCAACAGTCCAGCATGTGGTAGACAAAAAGTTTCGATGACAGTAGACATAGGTTTGTGATTCCCCCCCCCCCCCTAATATTGTGCTATCATTGAAAGTCTACTGACACATTAAGATCACACAGCAGAACAGCTGCCAATCCTTGTTCTAGCGGGTATCCTTACTGTTTCATTTCATGCTTGTCTCGACTGCTGCTATGAAGGCAGAAGGCAGCGTACCCCCAGATTGTGTTCATAGAGAATCTACTGACCATTGAGATTGAACTGTGGGACATCTGCTTGTCCTTGTGCTGGAGGGTATCCTTACGGTTTTCTTGATCGAGTCTTAACTGCCGCTATGAAGGCAGGAAGCAGCGTATCCCCGATTGTGGCTCTGGATTGCAGTACGAACAATGGCAACTGGAAAAAAACACAAAGAAAGCTGTCGTATTTAGAATTTAGGTGTGAGTGTGCAGCTATTGCAAAACGAAACAGCGAACTGCGAAACAAAACGCCGAACTGTAAAAAAATATAGATGCCTATTTTCAAGCGCGGACATTCATATCGCAGTGTAAATGGAATTTCAAAGTGAAAAAAACAAACAAAAAACTGCGGCTTATTAAGCATGCCCTTGTTGAACGGAAAAATGTTATACGGAACGTTTTTATCGAATTTTGTGCCCACTTAAGATTGGACACACGAACATGACGAACAATATTTAGTTACTGACAAATGGAAGAACAGTCAGCGTGGACAAACGCCGCGAACCACTGTTGCTGCATTTACTTTTGACCTTCGAAGACATTGTAGCAACTGATCCCGATGTAACCACACAGCTGCCCCACAAATGAATGTTTTAAAAACAGCGTCCGCAAGTGACCTTGTGCGCCAGTTACCTCAAGCCCAGATTGCGTTAACATTGGCTCCTACAATTCTGCGCTGCTTGCAAGTTTATTAACTAGAACTAACAGACAAGAAAGCCAAGGCGAGTATAGGGGATGTTATTTGTACTAATAATGTAAATGTGAAGGAAGTAAAGTGGACGAAAAGATGAGTTGCCGCCGGCAGGGCGGCAGTCATCATCGGTTTCTGCCGGGGGCAAGTCACCTTTTCGTCAACTTTCTTCACATTCACATCGTAATTAGTACAAATAACATCCTGTATACTTTTCTTGGCGTTCTTGTTTGTTAGTTCTAATTAACGTTGTGTCTAGCAAACAGAAAAACGAGCCCTTCAAATTCGCCTTCTTTTCGTGCAAGTTCTTGCAGCGTCTTGGTACTCGTATTCAAGTTGTGGGATGTTTATTGGTTTCACCGATGTTGGAGTTTGAAACCAAGAGGTTTACTTGAAAATGTATTGCTGTTCATCACAGTCTTCTCTACCCTTAACATAAACCTTTTTCTGGTAGACCTAAACAACAGGAGTACATTGCGGATTTCAAACTTGTTTGCACCTCACACAAAACCGGGGGGATTTTCTTGAAGCAAGAATACGAGGTCGTTATATAGGAGAACTATTCAAGAAACGGAGGGACAAAAAATCCAGGTTCAAAGTAATTTCGTTATAGAAAGATAACAGGAATATACTCAGTCCCTAGATCAGTGTAATTACTGGTTAATACTGCTGTTCCTCTGTGGGAACTAACAGATTATTTTCCCGCCGGCAGCGACAGAACCTGCAACCTTCGAATAATGCGGCCGATGCTCTACCAATTAAGCCACGGCGGTGGTCGTCCTCCCGTACACTTTAACGGGTATATCTGTGCATTTGAACCTGAGAGTGCTAGTCAGCGCAACTCTGAGCCGTGACTCATTCGCCGTCATTAAAAAAACAAAACAAAAAAAAAACGAGGGCAGGCGGAAGGAACTAACACAGCACCACGAACGTCATTCCATCCTTGACTTTCCTTCCGCTTGTCTTTTTTTTTTTCTTTGAGTTTTAACCTTCCTAAAGTGTGAAACAACTAGACCACAGGAACGTCCCACTAAAGGTCAAAGAGAAGTACCCAGGTGAAAATTTCCTGCTGGTTCGCTACTGGTTCCAGTAGTGATGGTTTATTAGCACATTCCCAGCAGCTACTGGAACCAGTAGGTGATGGAACCAGTAGGCGATGGAACCACTAGGTGATGGAACCAGCAGGCGATGGAACCAGTAGGTGATGGAACCAGCAGGCCACGGAACCAGTAGCTGCTGGTTCCAGCGCAGTTGGCTCCCCTCACGAGCTTGCGGTTCCATTGATGTAGCTTTTTTCAAAATCCCATTAAGAACACGTATAACACAAAAAGGTCTATTTGAAGTAATATATTTCATCTGAAAAATCTTTGTATACACTTGAAATAGTTCATTTTGCCGGCTTCAGTTTGCGATTGACATTTTGAATCTTTTTGGACAGAGATCCGCAGGAGGCCTTGATCCACAGCAGTGGTGTTTGTGTTGTTGAAGGCACCCGAGTGACGCGCAGGCAATCTGTAACAAAATAAAAGGTTTGATTGCCCATGCAGATCACGACTGCAGACATCTAACTTTTGCATAGCTATTAATTCCCTGAACAAAGTAGATTTAAACATATTGTTACGCTTGCGACCGTTAAGGCTAGAAGGGGCCGTTTATTACGTCGTGAAGGTGAGCTCAGGAGCAGCCGGCTAGTTAGAGATTTTCACCTCGTATTCTCCCTTTCTAACCCGGAGCGGCAAGCACGATCACTGGTCTTCGTTGTTTTCGTCCATATGCGCGACAATGTTAATTCTTTTGTTGCACGGAGACAAAGACTCCTTACACAAACCGGTATGTGTGCTTCGCGCATATATATACATCGCGTACTACACCAAGGTGCAATGACACTGCGCTTAATAAAGCACAGAAGCGGTCGGGACAAACGTTCACTACATATTTGAAATATATAAGTGCAACACTTACCGACAAATGGAAGAATGAGAGCACAGGAAATCGGTGTCCCTCGATCGGCACTGTGAAGACGCCGCATAGTACAGCACCAAAAACCACTCGGATATGCTGCTATTGACTCGTTACACTTTCCACAGATGAAACTGAACAAAAACTATTACATGTTAATTAATGCCGCACAGGTTCTGTTAGTAAACTCGCTACTTCGCTGCACTAGCGAGCACACACATGCAAAGAAGGCATCACGACTAGCCGTCATGTGCTGTACGAAGCTACGGCGCTACGCGATGTCATGATAATTTATACGGTGTATTGGTCACCATTGCAATGCTGTTACACGTAAATAAAAAATACAACTTTTTCACAATGTAGTATATATATTATAAAGTTGGTCACTATTTAGCAATAGCGTCGGAAAACATCAAGAAAAGATACGAGACTAGTGCTACTGAGATGTCAACAAAAATGACCTCACTTAGCAATGCCGCGTTCTTTACGGCGGTGTTCGCTTCAGTTCGCTGCTGTCCGATCGTGGCAGCTGAGAATGGTGAATGTTCATAACAAGAAACTCCTTTTCGCAGGGAAGTAACCGCTATGCCGTGAACACTACCTGTTTGCGCAACGGTTAAGTATGACCAAACTTTAGTTGGACGTTTACATTAGCAATATGAGCCGTGTCGGTCGGACGCACATCTACAGGAAAGGTCGAATAAAAGTGCTTTTTTTCCGGTGATAGTTTTTGTGACCCTGTCTAAAGGTCGAATAAAAGTGCTTTTTTTTTTCGGTGATAGTTTTTGTGACCCTGTCGTACGGGGCACTTTAGATCTCTGTTGTAAAATGTGCACTATGTACAGTGTGATGAAGATTATGATCTTATTAATGCACACCATGCTATGTACGTCATTTGTTTATAGCGCACTGTAATGCAGCTGGAGTTGTTTTTGTACTTCAAGAGAGGAACATTTTCTGCTAGCACATTATTTCCCAACTGAAAGTGGAAAAATTTCCAGCTGAAAATATGACTTCCCTACTCTGAAAATGCCCTTTCAAGCTAGAAATGGTTCTTATTTCCAGCCAGCTTGGAATGAAAAATTCCAAGCCAGAGCGATTTCTAGCTGAAAACGATGCTTGAAAGGGGATTTGCAGCTGTTAATTCACACCGATTTCATGTCATTGCTAGAACCAGTTCAAGCCAACTGAAAACCAGCAGGTTACCTGGTGGTTCCAGCAGCATCCTAGGAGAAAACCAGTATCTTGCTGGAACCAGTACACAAAACCAGTAGGCACCCTGCTGGAACCAGTACAGTCAGCAGGATGCTTGCTGGGACCAGCATAAAACCAGCAAGCACCCTGCTGGAACCAGCAGAGGACCAGTAAGCATCCTGCTGGAACCAGTACAACCAGTAGGAAACCAGCAGCTGTCCTGCTGGTTCCACCAGAAACCAGCACAAACCAGCAGAAAACCAGCAGGAAATTTTCACCTGGGTAGCTCGCCCGCTGACAGGAATGTGCATTGATAGTGCCTAGCCGGCGGGAAAAGAAATAAAAACAAAAGCAAATACATTAAAACCTTTTTGAGGGCTTTCACTGCCGCTAAAATCACGTGACATTAATGCGGAACCGCCATTGACTGCCGTTATTTTGAAGTGGTTGCCTTGTCGCTTTGTTACGAACGCGTTGCACATCGCCACTGAGTCATCCGACTTCCTCAGTTTGTTTTCAGCGATCAACGTTCAAAAAGCGCGTGTTTTCGGTTTTGTGAGAAGCGAAATCACGGACGGTTGAAGAGGAAAACGGAAGCGAAAAACCGCGACAAACTTGACCGGAGTGACGTTACATTTCTAAATCGCGATCGAGACCTATCGGGATCAAAATTCAGGACCACAATTAGTTCCGTCCTGCAGCTTACGGAAATGAGGCAAACGCGGTTGAACATGCATAGTGTGAAAGCAAGTGCAAGGGCCTTCGCTACTACGACGGTGGGATGCCCCGCGCAGTAATTTCTGCTGAGTAAATTTCAAATCGGCACTGCTGCTACTGGCCGAACCGCCGACGACTCAAAACAGTGCATTGGAAATGAGCGGGATAATTATGCCAAAAGCAGACATCGCCACATGCACGTTCAGTGTCGGATGTGATCAGCTGCGGTGGTGACAGGCTGTCTTTGGTCTATCAAATCCATTTCTCTCGAGGTGACGCGCTTGTGAACACATTGAACTTCGATGCATTTCCAGCGCTTAGGCGAAATAGGAAAAAAAAAGCATGCACACACGGAATGAAAAAGGGACAGTAAGAACGCTGGTCTTCAACTAAGTTTATTGCACAGGAGGGGCGGTTTTTGTACAGTCAGCATGCGCCGACAGACGCAGTAAGAGGAAATTTAGCGCATGCATGTTGCCACTCAACAGCGGTTACAGTACACAGGCTTTGAGAAAGATAATCTGCTTCTTTTTGCGACAGCGCGATATAGATGCGGTGCTTACACAATTCTGATTTTCTTTTCTAATACAACAGGTCTCATGGACAAGCCGGTATTTTTCATACTTATACCTGCCGAGAACGCGTGTGCTGTGAAAATTTGGTGTGCGTTGGCATCTTTTACAATGGTCAGCTAAATGACCCGCTCCCGCTATTCCCCTGACCAGCGCACGGTGCTCCCTCAATCTGTCGTAAATGCAATGACCAGTCTGGCCTATGTAGCATTTTTCCTATTTCGCCTGAGCGCTGGAAATGCTTTATCATTCCAACCAACTAGCCCAGCTTTAAGAACACTTCGAACTCTGTCTTCAAGTTTCGGACGCCTTGAGTGAGAATTTCGCCATCTGGCACGGAAAGGACGACGCTGCGTGCGATTGGACGGAAAATTCTAGTTGGCATTAAGCGAAAGAAAGGGACCTGCGCCGGCCACGTAATGCGTAGGGCATATAACCGGTAGTAGGTCAACGCAATGGAATGGGTACCGAGAGATGGGAAACGTAGCCGAGGACGGTCAAGTGGAATCGGCTCGTACAGGACTGGGCAAACTGGAGGTCACTGGGAGGGGGCCCATCTTTCATTGGACATAAAATAAGGCTGATAATTATGATGAAAACGAAAACAAAACTGGGGTTAATTCTAATATATTGTTTGTTGAGAGAAGGATGTGTAGCTGGATTTGCCCACTCCACATTGTATAAGGACCTACCTTGGACGAGTTTAAATCGTGGTTTGTAATGTTTACTTTGAACAACAGTATTGCCAAAGTGCATGTCATCGTGCACAGAAATACAACCAAAACAACTATCGAAGATCTGATTGCATATTTGATCCCTAGCGTTGGAAACGTCGAGGAAGAATTGCGCACTCAGATTGAAGCCTACTTTGTCGGCCCTACATGTGATCAGAACGTCAGAGCGCGCGGTGGGGTTTAGTACTGTTCTTAAACCTCCACCGGGAGCCGGCCGAACTGCGCTAAAAAGCGCTCTTCGATTAAAAGCTACCGGGCACTGTACCCCATAGTCTCGGCAAATCCAATTTCTTGGGTGATCTCGACGCAAAATGTCACGTGTTAAGCCGACACTCCTGGCTTGACGGAGCGTTCGCCTACCAAGCTTGGCTGCGTCACGTAACGCTCCCTCCTAAGTATTTCTTACTCCATGGTTGGAAAGGCCGATGCTGCTGAGTGAACTGACGAAGCTGGTTCATGGATCTCTCGTGTCACAATGAAAACTTCTGCTTTTATGAACTCGCATTAATACGCTTTGTGCTTCCCGAGGCAGTGATAACAATGACCGCTCCGAAACATGTACGTACGTGCTTCTCCGCTCTGTTGTGCGCCTGCGAATTTCTTTGGTTGTGCATCCAATTTCGCTGCATTTCCTAGGAATGTGTGGTGACTCATCAGCCGTGTCTTCCTCGCGGTTGATCTGGCCGTATGTGCAAATTCGTAAGCTGCCTTGTTTAGTAAAGCCCCCTTGCTTCCGATGATCTTTGCTGCACTACGCTGTACACGATACCAAATACCAGTCGGTCGCGTAGCATTTTTTCTAAAGGAGACGTGGTTTCACCATAACCGCAGTTCTCGGCCAATTTGCGTAGGGCTGTGGCTTAGTCGGCAACTGATCAGCCTCCGATCTCTCCGAGAGAAGATATCGGACGTACAGTTCTGATGTCTTTCGGTTAACGTTCTTTTTCACGGCGTTGGTAATGAGCTGGTTGTCGAAGTTCGGAGGGCGGTCCGGCTTGACGAGCGCTGCTATGAATGAGTGCACGCGCCCAGTGTGCCATCCCCTGTCTATGCCACTGCTTGATAGTATTCACACTAGAGCTGTGCACGGGCCGTATTTCCGAGCCCGAGCCAGGCCCGGGCCCGCTGACTTTGTCGAAGGCCCGCCCGAGCCCGACGGCAAAGAGCTGCGAGCCCGCCCGGCCCGACGTACGAAAACACAATCCCGGGCCCGGCCCGGCTGTTTGAAGGTTCGCTGCGAAAACAAAACATCGTTTTCCGTCAATTTGGCATTTTATTGAGCATATCGAATATGATCAAACGACACACGACGAACAGTCTCTATTACACAGATTTACAAATTACAGGTAGACGGCCTCATGCCAGCAACAATGGAGTTCGCTCGCCAAAGCCGTCACGTGTATGGGGTATGCCCATGCAAGCGTCAGCTTGCACGAAGGCGATCTACGTCGGGTCGCTGTCGCGTGCATTTTCACTCACATCTAACGCGAACAGTCGCGTGGCGCCATCACTAGCTCGGGTGGTGTTACTTCTCTGTTTGTCGGAGTGCAACAGAGGCAGTGCTTTACCTGCTCCCCTTTTGTTTAAAGTAGCGAATGGAAAGGAAAAGCGGTAAAGGGCGGTCGCGGAAAAGGCGCTGCATGCGTGCTGGAAAACAATTCCCGCTCATTCCCTATATTTCGGGCTTGAGTCGGGCTTTGCGCTGGGCCCGAGCCCGGCTCGATAAAACTGCAAGTAGCCCGAACCCGGCCCGGGCCCGAGGTGAAAATGCGTCGGCCCGCCCAAGCCCGGCCCGCGGGTCGGGCTCGGGCTTTCGGGCTACCCGGAGCCCGTGCACACCTCTAATTCACACACTCCAAAAAAATCTGAGAAGCCACGGAAAGAACATTTCACTCTTTGCTATCGGAGTACATTCATCGCAATATACTTGTCAGAGGGAGAGATAAATAAAAGGTAATCTTTGAATGGAACGGACTGCACTCTCAACGTCGAAGAGAGTCCGTTTCAACCAAAGAACGGGAAGCTCCTATAAAAAAAAGAGGGGAGGGGGATACGTCTCTTACGCGGTCATAAAGAAACCAAGTTGCTTTGTGGCCCTCAAAGGCACCAACGGGAGGCGCGGCCAGTTTATCAGCAAACGGCCAACACACCGCGATCGTGTTGCGCAGTCGCTCATTCAAGAATACGGAACCGTACAGTACTAATGGATTGAAACGCGACATTAAAAAAAAATATATATATATATATATATATATATATACATATATATATATATATATATATATATATATATATATATATATATATATATATATATATATATATATATATATATGGCGGCTGCCATGAACAACTGTTCGTGATAACCGCGGTATGTCGCTGCAAATCTGGTAGCTAAAGGTAGCGCATACTAGAACAGGGGAGTGCTCGGAACGGCCGCAGCGCCAATGTACAGAAAGTGAAGCCTAAACAGGGTCAATCCGCTTGTGGCGCTGCGATCGGTAGTCTGCAATGTGTCGTCGTTTAAAGCATAGTTTCATACAATACTTACTAGAAGGAACTCTGGCGCTAGTGTCTATGGGAGCTGCAACGCATGGCGCTTCAGCCAGCATGGGAATGATGGGTAGTGCACCTATTTGTCTAAACTTCGTACTTTCGGCTCCGTTTTGCTCGGCGTCGCCTGTATCCGCTTTGTCGCAAGACGAAGTTCAGCAAACGTTCAGCAGTTCCACTTCACTTTTTTAGGCTCACCAATTCAAATCTGATCACGAAGTTCACAGCGATCCATTCTTTCATCCGAAAGAACACCAAAACACAGCAATAAACAAAGCCACAAGTGCGTTCGAAGCCCGCAAGTACGAAGACTAGGCAAATCCGTGTACTACCCATCATTCCCATGGTGGCTGAACGATCGCAGCACCAGAGTCCCCTCTAGTTAATTTTAGGAAACTCTGCGGTTTAAAAGGGCCCTCCAACATTTTTTTTTTTTAAGCGCCTAGATCGCTGCCGACCAACGTTTTTTTAGAACCAGTACAGTTTCACAGCTCCGCTCGCGTGCCGGCACAGGCAGCCGACGCGTGAACTTACGGGGCTGCTGTTCCATTTTGCTTGACTTGTGGCCCCCCGGGATCGGATACGGCAACGCACCATCGCTCTCAATGGTGCGTTGCCGAAGCTGATCGCGGAGGCGACGCACCTGCCGCTGCGATCTCAGACGCGCGAGGAGTAGCCGCTTGCGACGCGTTGCGCGTTTCTCTGTGTTGCATTCTCCAGACACCGTGCGTGATTGTTTACGAACGGTGATCGCTTGGGAAGCAGTTCTTTCGATTTAGCACGTGTGAAAGGGACAGTGCTGAAGAATGTCATCTTGATACGCGTGTTGCACGAGCGGCTCGCAAACGAACACTGGTCATCACTTCTCCGAATCAGGGCAAGAAATATGTTCTGAACGCCAATCTCACCGGAATCGTGAAGACTAACTTCGCTACAAGTCGCCTAACCGAGCTCAGGGAATAAAATCAGGTACCTTGATCAACCATAGTTCGCGTTGTACGCCTTTCTCAAGAAATCAGAATTATTTTCCCGAAAATTAACAACGGTCCGCTGTTTTACGACTTGCTTAGTATGAGAAATCTAAGTACATGAGCCAATGTCATTGTCGCCTCCACAGAAAAAGTGCGACAGCCATAGTCGTGATCGATGCCGCAACCTTCGGGTCAGCAGCCGAGCACCGTAACCACTGTTCCACCGTGGCGGCTAAACACAGGTTGACGGCAATGTAATATTCGTGCGAGAGGACAGCTAGGCGTGTGAGATTGTACCATTATTATAGGTCACGTTTGATTATCTTTTGTTGTTCCTGGAGCTTAGCTTGTGAATTAATCGCTTTTTAAAGCAGTCGAGGTTATTGAAAAAGTTTAAATGTCGGAATCTCGGCTGTCACGGCCGCTGAAAGCTGCAGCGACGATAGGTCACATGGGTGTTGTAGCAGACGACGCGTGAGGCGTGATGCAAGATTAGAGTCACTAGAAAAATTTCAGAATATCGCATCTGTTTTCCGCGCGCCGCCGCCGACGCGATTGGCTCACTCGCATCACGAGACCTCTCGCCGCCATATCCCTTCCAAGCGCTTTGGGTGCAGGCGCGTTGAATGCAGAGCGCGGCCCGACATTTAGCAGTGCCACGGTCCCTAGAAGTACTTCGTCGCTTTTTGAACGCCTCATGCAGATGCCAGAGAGTAGCTCACCAGCAACCGAACGTTGTAGGTGAGCAACTCCGGGAATTTCGTATATTTTTGAATTCCGTGTGGGAAGCATTAACGTCAAAGAGCGTCGTTGTACGTGGCTGCATAGTTGGCCGCCGAATGAGTTCGCCCCCTCGAAGAACACTCCTTTCTGCAGTGAACTACACAAACTTTGCTGGAAAAGATGTCATGCAACAGGATACTTCACCTTTACGGTTCGCTATGTTAAGCGATATTGAAAACTACATACTACATACCTTTCTATTTGCTTGGCTGTTTATATCTCGATCTGTTGAACAGATAGTGCATGCATTTCGAGTTATAAGTGTGTCACGCACGAGAGCGAAATCGAAGATTTATTAAAATAATAACTGTTTCCTGTATACCTTGAAGGCATTATCGCGTGATCATTTGCCACTGCGCAAAACTGAAGCGTGGAACTCTGTTGATAAACTTGATATAAGGCAATGTTATTAAGCGTATTTTATTTTGTTTTTTTCAAAAAAAAAATGTTGCTAATGCTGCATTGCGCCGAGCACACCCTTACAATACTGTTTAGTGGGTGAGAAATGGTCACAGCAAAAAAGGAAAAAAAATGGCTTATCCTCCCACGCATTGGGGGAATCGATTTCATGCGAGCCCTAGCTCGTATACACGTACTGTATTGCAGTAGCATGCGCGTTAAAGATTTCTGGGATGTGCTATTTCTGATCAAAATAACATAAAGCACTGTGACGAGGAAGTTTTAACAAGAGTGCATTATGAAAAAAAAAAGTTGAAATTAAAAGCAGTGCAGAAACCAAACCCTAGCTGTTTACGCACTGGCAACGCCCAAAAAAACTTTGTCGGAACACAGCAAAATATTTGCAAATGCACTGTAACGTTGGGAATATTAAGGAGACAAAAAATAGGAAATGAAACAACTGAGTAGTGACGTCAATCATTTTTGATGGCCTATTTTCTACGTATCTGTTAAGAAATGACAATATATTCGCAAAATAAAATGCACCTTACCTACCGCACGCCGATTCGCCCGTGTGTTCGGCTGCTGGCGTTCCGAACTGAGACAAATACTTCACGCACAACATCCCCTTACCTTACACACACCACTTCTATTACAGATAACACCCAGCTGAACAGCAAGCATGGTGCGCAAGTAAGGTATGCGTCAGCGATCAGTCGAAGGACGCAATGCTGAATGTTCTCGATGTTCGATAATGCTCTAGAATGCGCTATGAAGTGAACCTGAACACCGACTGCAAAGCTAGCGCAAACAGTCAACGTTTACCAAGTGTCGAAATAAAGGGCATCTCGTACGGTCATTACGCTAATGCAACTATATATTGCGAACACACCCGGCCGTGAAACGAAAAGAGACCGATGAAGCCACGAAGAGAGTTCGCGAGCACATGGCAACATTCGCCGCACGTTTCATTAGCTACACCGCTTACCGCGCAGTCGATTCATGACTGTCGATGACTCGAAATCACTTCTGATATCCTTTTGAAGAAACACACACACATATATTGCAGTTACGCCGAGCGTAACACGGCATTGAGGGGAAAAGATCGGTCACTTCTCAACACACGCTACCAACGCGCCGGGCGGTCCGGAAGGGATATGGCCGCCGCCGCCCAATGTTGCCCGCGTGCAGCCTACCTTTGCGGTACTCTGAAATTTTCCAGTGACTCTATGCAAGATGGAACTGCAGCGCCGCTAGTTCTTGCGTCGGCCGTTGCGTCCACTTCGGAGAGAAAGCGTTTATGGGGAGCTGCGAAACTGGCCTGGTTCTAGAAACGTTGCTGCCGACCGCATAAACGCGTAGTGGCGCTCGCCAGAACTATTGCGGGCTGAAATGACGAAGTTGAGCGCAGGCCTATGATTGGATAAATGTAACGTTAGGCGTAATCGCGGCGTTGCATCAAAAAAAGGGTTAATATTGGGTTTAGTTTTTCTTTAGCATGCTTTTTCACTGAACGGTAAATAGACGAACGATCTCAGATTTTTGCAGCTTAAAAAGTGCAGCGCCGGCCAGAGAATGCGCCCGGAACGCCACGGAGCTGGAGGAAACGCGCTGGGGACGCTCCAGGCGCCATTGTTTCAAGAAACTGAATAGAAACAAAATGTAAGAGCGTTGATACAGACACCGTCGCAACAAGAAAGATGACGAAAACTACAAAACATTATTGGGGCGTTTGCGATCTGCCTCGTTTCGCACTTGCGGTTCTCTTCAAGCATCACATTTGTTAGTATCGCAACGGTGTCATCATTACGTTGGAAAGAACGGGCAAAATGGCGTGCAAGCTTCCCGACGTAAGAGCTTTTAGCTCATTTCATTGGGGCGCTCTAAAACATCGCAGAACGAGTGAAATGTGGTCAAGTGACCCCGCGAAGATTGAGTTGAGGGTAGGCATCCTTTTTATTGTAATTTGAATTTTCTTGGCTGAATAACTTCGGATTGGCGTGCCCTTATCGCTGCCGTTCTTGCTGCACTAATCTCTAGAGCCTTCAGTCTACGCAACCCACAAGTAAAAAATGTGAAACAATCAGGTCTTGAAAAGGAGAGCGCCTCAATGCCACCGTTGTGCCATAGCAACTGAAGCTAGGTTTAAGAAACAAAGGAAAACCAATACAACTATAAAAGGTGACACTAAGAATAAAAACCCACCATCTACAGCTGCGATTCGAGCCCGGGCCTTTTCAGTGGGAAACGGGCATTCTACCTCTGCACCAGTTCGGCGGAGCCCGATCGCAGCGCCACAAGCGGATTGACCCTGTTTTATCTGATGCAAGTGTTCGAGTCAATTACGCCGATATGACACGAACTGTAGACGCTGGAAACGAAAGTTCGAGCGTCATTTATTCTTAAATTTGTGGGCTTCAATCCGTGAGTACTGTACACATGTAGACTTGTCCAAATGGCGTTTGCTCACGAACACTTCTTTACACAACACCTATGAGGGATTTGACGAGTTGAGAATACATGCCATTGACCGGCGTGCGTAAATTCCCATTCAGATGCGTTTTCAAACTCTACGCGTAACTTCACACACATTGTCACATTTGGCAACTGCACTAGAACGTGCTTCACCGCCCATGCTTGGTGCACCCGCTCTTTCCAGACTGGGCGGTGGCAGTACTCGTTGTCTGGCACTCCTCAACAGGTGCGGGACCTGTATGCATATATATCCATACCTGCCAACTCTTCCGAATTTTCCGTAAAATGTACGAATTTCGACCTCGCTTACGATTTTACGAATGTTAGCTGAAATTTTACGGAAACCAGATCATTTCCGATAAAAAAAATTAAAAGTTCATTAAAACAGCGTGGCCTTCGTGATCAGCTACTGCGCATTGCCGTAGCTAGTCGCGGAGGCCCCGAAAACGGCGCTGTGTTATGATCATCAGCAGCAGCTGCTTCAACATTTAGCGACTTCTGTTAGAGTGACCTAGAATAGGGGGAGTGTCCAAAGCGCCGGCTCCCGCGTGGGCCTTTTGCCGTGAACTCCCGCGCCGCGTCACTGCTGCGCCGGACCCGTGGGCTTTCCGCGCTCGGGAAGCGCGCGGAAAGCAAGGGGCGTCTGCTACGCGCTGTAGTTTCTTGCGCTGAGTTTCCGCACAGGGCGCTTGAAGTCAACTTAACTTTAATAATGTGGTGTGGAATGGATCTTATCCATTTTTAAGCGTTGTGTTAGTGCTGGGGCAACAACAGAATGCAAAAAAAAAAAATCATGTGTCAAGCGTCATCAGCGTGGCCTATAGTTCCGGCGATAGAGTTCAAGAACGTTGGTGCGTGCTAAAAACGCGCAAAACGAACACGCACACGGAAAGAACGAAAAAAAAAACTTATTCTCACGGGTAATCGGGAATAGCATCACGGATGCAAGAATTAAGAGTAACAAAAAAAGGTAAATTACACGCGCAGTCAGCTGAAATATTTAAGCGTGTTGACGGCTTCACACTACGACTCATGGTCGCCAGTGGTTTGCTAGCCATATGTACGCACACCGCTTTCTTCGACAATTTGTTAGCCTCCCCTAGCACTTTAATATGGACAAAGCACACCGGGAAGACGTAAGGGAAACAACAGAAAGAGTAGAGACGGCGATACGACCGCAATGCTGTTGGCTTATATATATATATATATATATATATATATATATATATATATATATATATATATATATATATATACACACTAGATGTTTCGGAGCCAGCACACATGCGTCGGCCTTGTTTCTATCTACAGGGATCGCTGAACGTCATTATGAAAGCTTCGCGCGGAGATGCGTGCATTGCTTCAAACCTTCACCGTACGAAATGAAAACAGTTTCAAACAACTCGTTCTCCACTTCAAATGTTTTCACGCTTCTCGGAGGTTAGCGTCCGCGCGTTCCAGAGACTTCACAAAAAGATGTGGATGAGCAGTTACATAAAATACAATAGTTTCCGCGGCAATTGAGTGCGCCTCAACAGGGCACCCGACCGCAATTTCCCGCTTTTTCTTGATGAGCTCAGCAGAGCGTCTACCACGCTTTCGTGCTGAAGCTCCGGATTACTTAAACAGCGTGCCTGGTCGTCTCTTTAATAAATATAAAGAGATGACGAGACGGGTTAAGCAAGCCCCTTTCTTCGCGCAGACGCGTGCGATCAGCTGCTCTGAGCTGAGAATGACGTTTGTTTTCGGGCGATCGCTCGTAACATGAAGTGAGACATACACGATGTTGCACTGTTATCATTTCATTTACCCTGGTTTGTCTTTTTTTTTTTTAAGGCAGAAGCCTTAGATTCTTCATCGAAATTGACCGTCGGCGTACCGCGTCGCCAACATGAGTGATGCACAAAATCATGACGTGATGACGTCACAAATCGACAAAATTTGTGACGCCACTACGTCAACGTGACGTCATATAATGACGCCATCGCATCATATCGCCACTTTGCATTGCCTCCGTGGTCTTGGGCCGATCACGGAGGCAATGTAAAAGCAGGTGAGGTGCAGAAAGCTTGGAATGCCTTCGATCCTGTTCGATCCTGTGGGCAGTCCGAAACCACATTATGTGCAGAAAGCTCCCGGACAGGGGCGGGGGAGGAACACTGCATCGACTGAAGAAAAGGAAAAAGATCGCTTTCGTTTTCGAGTCGTCTCAGGCGAATTGCATAAGGGACCGTGTTTTTTTTTTCTTGTATTTTTTTCGCACACATTTTACTTATGCGGTCAGTTCTTCTAAATGTATGGGTAAGTCTTACATGTTGACATCGATATTGGTGACCACCGTGTTTTTATCACCTGACGGAGACAAATTGTCAGACCACACATCGCCAGAATTATTTCTGGCCGAAGAAAGCGGGTTTGCGCGCCACACGCCATATTATTATTGTTATAGTCATTACGCAAACGGCCAGCATGTCAAGTTTTTGTGATGCCATGACCTCTCGGTCACGTTAGGCATACGTTCGTGGCCCTCCATGCCAACTTTACTATATACCAAGTGAACAAGACGCAAGTTACGCGAGTAATCTTTTTACTGGTACCGCGGCCACGCCGACGGACACATTCGGCTTCGAATGAAAAGGCTTGAAACAGCAGAGCGCGGCAGGCAGCCTTGTAAAACAAATCGAACGCACGAAATAAAAGATAGGATATGAAGGGTGCAAAAAAAAAAACGCATGAGCTACCCATTTACTACGCGCATATCTGCTACGTTCTCCTGGTTACCTCTACCACGGCCTCTACTTTATTCTCTCAAGTTTACGTTTATGATTCCTCACGAATGTAAATTAAGCGCCTTCTCTCACGATTAAGTGCGCGCAGAATGCGGTCCTCAAACAGCTACATAAGTGTAGACAGACCATATCGGTGACAAATCAGCCGAAAGAAAAAAATACAAAATCCCCGTTTCACAACGGCCAAACGCGTTCTCTGTGCGATGAGTCGCTGCAGTATTATGTTGCAGTGACGCAGTCTTAAATATTGCCCAAATTCTCGCAATTTTGGCTCATAGCAGTCAAAATATCAGGAGCGTAGCAGACGCTCTCCGCTTTGGCACGGCTTCCGCCGCGGCGAAAGCCCACGGGTCCGGCACGGCAGCGCCGCGGCGCGGAAGTTCACCGCAAAAGGCCCTCGCTCCTCCCATGTATTCGCGCGGCGCTTTGGACACTCCCCCTATTCTAGGTCACTCTACTTCTGTCGTCTTCTCGGGGGGTGGCTACGAATCCATACCGCCTTGGCGCGTACGCAAAGCGCAAACATGCGGCAGTGGGCTTTGTTCGCGGGTCGACGGTGAGGGCTACATTGTTCGTGTCGCTTTTCGTATGACCGGCTGCCGCGTCCGACGCAGTAGGACTGCTATGTTTAAGCCCAGGTGCGACGTGCAGTGGACGCGTTTGGGAGCTGTTCGAAGTGCTGACGGATCGCTCAGGTTCCACAGAATTTTATTGGTTATGCTGGGCATTCTCTTCATTCCCCACCGTAATGCGGAATGCGAGAGAATATTCAGCACTGTCAACAAAACTCGAACGGAGTTTCGCTCATCTTGTCTGTGAAGAAACTCTCGAGAGCCTGCTGATGGTGAAAGGGCACCAGAGTGGAACTTGCTTTGAGCAAAGCTACACGGAGAACTTTCTGAAGCGGGCAAAGTCCGCAACAGCAAAGTCACTGCAAAAATAAATTGCTGCCCAATTGAGTTGTTGCTGATTACTCTCTGACCGATTTTACTTATGGTTGCAAAATCATGATTAAGCTTGTCGCCAGAGGCAAAACCCTCCGAACTTGAAAACAAAAAAAGTCATAGTTTCACCGCAAGGGCGACGCAATGAATGCGATAGCAACACATTGTAGTGTTACACGAAGTGAGGCTGGCAGCTAACTGTTTTGTAACCGATCTCGCGTAACTACAAAACGCTGTTGTAAGAGAATACGGCCGCTCCAGGGAGCGGTGCTCTCCGCATAGTCACTTCGCGTTGAGAGCGCAGCACGTAGAAGGGTTTACGAGCCGCCCGCTGTGATAGCTTTCGAGATAGCGCGCGCCAGCGATCGCGACCGCGCCCTTAGATTCAAAGTTCAATGTTGCTCCTCGCGCGACACCCCCCCCCCCCCCGCGTCTTTTAAGGCCCATTAAAGAATGGCGGCGCGTTTCCTGTCTGCTTCGGCGGCAGGCCTCCCGAGCGGGGTGATGTTATCGCATGCACCCTCCGATCGACGGAAATGGGCCGGCTCGTTTGAACTCTGCTTCGGCCGCGTTCGTCGCCCCCGCTCGCGCGCTTTTACCCCGCGGTAGAACATACAATGCTCGGGGGGATCTTATCAATTTGGACTTCATACCGGAAGGACATGACGGCGACGCCAAAAACCCGTCGAGACTGTCCATATAATTGCTGTCGCAATACAAAGTGGGTTGGCTACACCCCCCCCCCCCCCCCCGCCGCATGAAAGTTTTACTAATTTCTATGTCGCCAGGTTGGCAGGTATGTATATCTCGAGTTTGCCTGTGTGTATCATACATGCACGTATATTGAGTGAGCTGTGGTAGCATAGGAATAGGTTTACTAGCGTGGCGCCACAGCTGCAAGGGTTTCCGAACTTTTTTTTTTTCTGGAAATATTTGATCGTACTTAATGCGTTTGCTTGAGCAGGCATGGGCAGATAGGAAACAGCCGCGCCAGTGAGCGCTGCCACAGCCTCGCACTTTCACTGGCGTCGGTTCTACCCCACGGCTTCTGAATACACATGGCTTCCGCATGCGCTTGCGCCGAAGGTTTTGCTGGGCTTGTGCAAAGTCACTTAGCAGGCTGGGGTGATCAGGTATATGTGCCCCAGAAGAGAATTTTGCCCAGGGACATTGTATTACTGTTCGCATGAAAAAGGCGACGAAATATTGCCACGGTATCCCATACACTGGAGAATTCGATCGTACAGTGTTTTCGCTGTCGCAGCCTACGGACAATCTTGGTACATTTCGCGCTTTTACCGTTGCCCCCACGCACACTCGTTTCGAGGTCCCGCACTACGAGATGTCAACTATCACGAAAGGTTTGGATACAAGGGACCGGACACCATTAAACGCGAAGCATTTCTTCGCGAACCACAGGCACGTTGACCGTTTCTATCTATCTACAGTCGAACACGACTATGTCAAACTCGGGTAAATCGAATTATCCTTTATATCGAACTTTTTTCGAACACGACAATGCTTTAACGTCATTGCATAGGAAAATATACGGCTACATCGAGCATACACAGCCGGAACGCTTGACATGTCGAACATCGGGCAGCGCAAAACGCCCCAAGAAGTTGGCTTTCCCTCAAAATTTTGGCTTTTCCTCACGGAAGCGGACTTTTCCGAATGCATTTGGGAGAGCGAGTGGTGTGATTAGGAGGGCGCTGCGTGGAGCGAGTAGAAACTACCGCTTGTCATCACGTGCTTTCCTGCATGAAGCGCAAGACAGTGTGCATATGAAGCGCGAGACAGTATTTTTCATGCGATGCGACAGCCGACGCGGCGGTGCGGCAGCCGAAATGGTGGCGGTCCGATGCGATAAAAGGGCACCACTCCGGCCGCCGCACCGCCGCGTCGGACGTCGCATCGCATGGAAAATCGTACCGTCTGTCTGGGCCTTGAAACTCGTCGTTGCGCCGCCTGCCCGTCGTGCGGGGTCACCGTTAGCTTCTCCGCTCGTTTTGTTCACGTGATGGATGCCGTAAAGCAGAAGAACATGTTGTTCTCCGCAACGCTGGCGATATTCAGTACAGTTGAACCTGGGGAAAAGAAGGCTTACGTTTACGCTGTGTAGAGAACTTCCAAGAAGCATGCTAAGTACGATATTGACAGACAAGGCCGACATTATTGCTAAAGCAACCTAGGCTCTTCCGGCGCCTGACGAGTACGCAGAGCTGCGTATGAAGATTTTGAGGCGCTCTTACATCGATACTGCATTTTCTCATATAACCCGCTCTTTCATAACCTCGCATCCCCAACTACAAACCGCGGAAAAATACAAAATTAAAAGAAAACCCTGCGTATTGCCGCGAAGGCGTGTTCCTTACATCATTGGGAGCAAGGCCGCGAATCCTGCTCGCGCACCGAAAATACCATAATTTCATTGAAAGTTGTATATCGAATCCGATATATCGATCTAATCCCAGCCTTTTTTCTTCTTTTTTTTTCTTTTTTTTTTCACGGTATCTATCTAGCCGCCTACGTCTTGGCGCCCTCGTGGTCGTCTTCTTGGTATATACCAAAACTGGCACAGGTGGACATGAGTGCATGACGAACGCGTTTCGCAGGTCATGACATGAATAACGTGACTTCCCTGTCGCGTACGTCATGAAATCATTTCCACCAGTCACCTATGGCATATACCCGCCACATATACCCGTGACATATAGCCGTCTTGTGGTGCTCGACTGCTGACCCGCAGGTTGCGGGATCGAATCCCACCCAGCCGCGGGGGCCGCATTTTCGATGGAGGTGAGAATGCTTGATGCCCGTGTACTTAGATTTAGGTGCACGATTTAGGTGGTATGCTGGTATGCGCCACAGGTGATTCAGTCTATATCAACCCAGACTTTGGAAATCTTAACGCGACAGCGTGAAGGAGCCCGTGTCGCAAAAAACGCGGTCGATGGTTGAAATATCCAGATGGAAGCAAAGAATGATGAAAAGCACAACTCGAGCCGGAATGGAACTCAGACGTTCTGCATGTCAGTCAAGTATTCTACCACAGAGCCACGCCAGTGCTTCAAACTGCTTCGGAGAAAGACCCTGTATACAGGCGCTTGTGTTCGTCTCGTGCTTCTCTTCCCGCGCTATGCTACTAGCCAGTTTACGATGAACCAACAAGCCCATATTGGTACCCTTATTGTATACAGGCGTTGTGTCAGGACAATGCCAATTGTGGTTGCACTGTTGGCTATCCGCTTTTATGTAATAAACATTACGTATGCACACCTATGACTCCGCAAGCTATACTCAAAAAGCGTTGCGCGAATACGCGTGCGATAGCTACTTACGATATGCACATCATGACACGGTAACGTGCAGTGCGTCGATAAAACTGCGTCTTTGGTCTAACGTGAGTGCCGACGTTACGCCGGAGCATGGTCTACACTTTACACGCCAGTGTACTCGGCGTGCATCGATCCACCTGTAGCACTTCGCTCAAATAAAAAAAATCACGCGTAGGCTGCTACTCGCTGACTGCATCGCTTGAAATTGATTCTCAAAATGCGTGAGATCTGCCGGATTCTTTCTTTTTTTTTTTGTGCGGATGGCGTAGTTAGTGCGAAGAGGCTTTACATGCACACGAAGACCAATTGCACCCTTTTGGGCGTCTTTCTGTCGCACAACACTAATCCTGTCGCCTGCGTGCGATTGCCTTCTTGAAGACCTTGAGCTCGCTACCTTGACATCAGGAATGCTATGCCACGTGATAGTGCGCACGCCGACCTGGAAGTGCAAGGCGTGTGGCGTTCAATCAAGGAAAAGTTTGCAAGATGTCGATTTTTTATTATTTCTTTTTGACAAAAAGACTCCTCGAAGGATTCAATCCGAAAGCGTTTGTGCACCCCTTGGGGTTTATTTCAGGGATCACGGGGTCTCGTGTAGATGCTTTGTTAAAGAAAACCGGCGTCGAAACAAGCAGGACATTCGAGTGAGGAAATCTCGCTCTTCAGATCCGGAAGTAAAACCAGCGTTGTGTTAGCTTGCGCCGCGTGTGTGTATCGTTTCTTTCTATGTTGCGTTTGACGCACCACATTGCGCCGCTGGCACAACAGAAGGCCCATTCATCGAAGTGTTGTAAGTGACTGAATGCATATTTTATCCGTGTTGCAGTCTCTGTTAGGTGAAAGTAGTGCACATTTTGATAGTTGCTTCTTAACACTTTGAGACGCTGTGTACACAATTGTGTACACCACTTGTTTTTGCTGTTTGTATCCACTAGGGCAGGGGTTCTCAAACGGTATTGTCTTAGGGAGCTCCAACGGCTTTTCAAGATGCCGCGGAACTCCTTTTACTTGAGCATGAAGGCAATCGAAAGCGAAGAGGGGGGGGGGGGGGGGGCAACCAGAGTTAACACTGCCTACGTTGGCCCGTTCTCTTTTCCTTAATATCGGAGGCCATCGCCGTTGATGTAGAACAACTGTTATCTAAAACATGGAATTGCGATTCCCCCCCCGCTCCGCGACTCGCGTAAAGCGCCCGTGGACCATACACTGCACGCTTCAGGCACCGCACAGCGTAAGCAATGTGTTCAAACGAAGCCCCGGATGTACAGAGGCCTGTTTTATTTAAAAAGAAAAGAAAAAGGAGGCATGGCAGTTGCACAGCGAAACGGCCTTCGACCTATTCGCCTCGAGATCTTTGAGTGGCGTCCTCTTGCGTGTGACATCAGCTAGAGGACTCGGGTGCCGCTCTTCGCGCGCGCGCAGGCTGATCGACGCTGCCGGCCAGGCTGTTCCTGCTCGAGTTATTGAAATATTAGTGGGCAAGTTCATATAGCAATTTGTACTGAATGTTCAAGCAAAATTCCGAGCGAAATCGAGCGGAGTTGCCGTCAGGAGCACATTCGGTGTCGATTGCTCCTGGTATCTGCTGCTAGCCATCAATGTGTACATCTGCATGTATGGCGACGATTTCTTTTCGCGACTGTTCTATGGCCGTGGCGCACTCAGAATGACTTTTCGGCCCGTTTTCGCTCACTGACTTCGGCGTTCGGGCATCGGCTTCCGTTATGTATACCGCGTGCTGCGCGTGTTCGGTTCCTGCTCCTTCGGTTCAGTTCCTTTGTTCGGAATTTTAAGCGCATGAGAAACGACGTGTGAATCATTCAAATAAATGGTCGCTACAGGCAACAACATTTGATTAGATCAAAGCTTTCAGCAGCTGCTATGTAAGCGCGTCGTAAGGACTTTAAATTTAAACAAGAAAAAAATGTTGAGAGCACGAGTCAAAAAGGGAGGCACGACGGTGATATGAAATATTCGTAGGCTGTGCGGAGTTTTTTTTTTTTATGCAACGTGTTTTAATCCCTATGTTAATAAATTGACGTTTTTCTGGCTCGTTCATAGTCGTCTGAAAGTATGATGAAAATGAGTAGTGTAAGCGTACTAACGTAGATAAATTCAACGCTTTCGCATCGGAAAGTCGTAATAAGATGTATTTGCAATAAAATAGTGTAAATCACTCTCAACGGTCGACTCCTGATAGGGTGTGGTGCGATCACTGTGCTAAAATGACTCACAGGGTCCCTTATGCATTCGCCTAAGATGACTCGAAGGCGAAAGCCATCTTCTTTTTCTTCAGTCGGTCAATTTTCGCGTTTGATGAGAAATCTGAGGCTTTTACCTTGAAATATTCAGTCTTGTTACAGCGCAGTAAAGAATAGCAATAACCAGCCAAAGGGGCCAAAAGAATGGTGGGAAAGAGCTCTCTTTCTCCTCTTCCTGGACACATTCGCCGATTTCCCCTACTATTTACCAAGCTGTACTATCGGTGTCAAATGAAACACGAAAAGTGGAACGCGTTTCCCAAGCATTATGAACTGTATAGTGCGCGCCGTCCCGTCATCACCATTGACAGACCCGCACACCCGATTAGGCAGCACTGCGCGGTCGAAAACATCTGGCTCACGAGAGGCAGACCGCATGAGCGTATTTCTAATCATAAGGGTGCGAACTGTACCACGCGCACCACTGCTGGCGTTTCATTCGAAGCCGATAGTACGTGTAACAAGTTTTAATGTGCATGCAACTCGCCCCATCGACGCTAGTTGTCCGAAATGACCCGCTGGTCGATAAGTTATCAATAATATTTTGTCGGCAAATGTTTTGTGTACATAGACTCTTTAATTCGCTTGGTAGGACGTTCGTGCTTTCACGTGAGCTATTTCAACGCCATCCAGCCCAGTGAGTCGCGCTACGATCTCGGAGGCATGATCCTGACCGCAATGGCTGTGGGTTACGTTAAATGTTAGTTTCTTAACCTCCTGTAATGCTAGCAGCCATCTAAAGAGCTATCATTAGAAGAAAATACAGCTAGTAGTCGAGGAACGCCGTGTGACGTGAGCGAACTATAACGAGAATGCTGCTGCTCTAGCCAGAGCCTGGCAGACGACAAAAGCCGAATCCCCGCCTTTGCGTCACGGGAGCGCCATTCGCGGCGCCGCCATCGGTGGCGCACGAGGGGAATATACCGGTCGTAAAGCTAAGGCTAAATGCTCGTGTAGGCCACAGCCGGCACGAAGATACGCCTCTTACGCGTATCATCGCGCTCGTTGCGCGTTTTAGGGGCGTAGCTCCTCTTAGTCTAACCTTGTCCCATGTCAGGCGTAACCGCGGCAGTATCTCCCGAACAGTATAATAGACGGCGCTGTCCCATAGAGATGCATGCAAACTGCAGTTGGGTGACGATAGCGCCTGTCCTGTCTATCTCGTCTTGTGAATTGTCTGGTTTTTGCGCGCAAAGTTTCCCATCGACGATATACTAGATGGCGCTGTCCCATAGAGGTAAAAAATAAATAAAATAAAAATAAAAATATATTCAAATATAGAAAAGAAAGAAGGAAAACGGAGAAAGGAAAAATAATCAAAGCGGCGTATCGCTTTGATTACTGCTGGGCGAAACCACTGAACATTTCACGGTGTGCACATGATTGCTTCAGGAGCTTCGCCCAAGCTCTTCATCATTCACCCGTGGATATGCTGTAATTTTTTTTTATTACACACCGACATAGAGCAGTGGCAAATCACCGTGTATGAAAACTGTACCACGTGATCGCCGACGCGCCATGAGCCACGAATAAAGTACCGAGGTGCCCGTTAATGTCGTTTGAACGCTCACGAGCATGAATTACCAGCGCTTCTCACGTTCTGTCACCATGGGTCCGTGAATCGTGCAAGTTTCATGGCGCGCACTAGACGACGAGTCATTAGTGCGGAATAGTGGGACGCGCTCCTGCGAAGTCCCGTCTATGAAGCTCCTGTCACACAGGGCAACTTAAGTGCACTTTGAAGTAGTGCACTTCGCTGCTAGTGTCATTTGCACGCTGTCACACAGGAACCTTAGTGACACTCGCTGCAAAGTACACTTGCCGGCAAGTGCGTTCGCCAAACTCACTTCGCTGCGACGGAGTGTCTAGCCTCGGTAGCAGTGGCTTGCAAATAAATACGCTAATGCAGAACGCGGCGATCATGGTATTTTTAAACCATCGTTCTCGTCATTAGGAATACTGCCATGTATTCAAACAAATCATACTACAACAAAAAACCTCGCTACTCTCGCCCTCGGGCAGTTTGCGGTCACGTCCGCTAGGGGGATGCGGCAGCACATGCCGTGCAATGGCCGCGTCCGTCGCGTTCTTTACTTCCTTGCACATGTGTAGGTCAGTCATTCTTTAGTCATTTGCGATGGCGTGTGCCACGGGTGCCACTTCCACGATGACAACGTGGTCCGACGCAGAGACGCGAGCCCTCATACGCCTCTGGGAGGAGCAAATGAGTGCTGCCAAAACACGCTCCAAACGCCCGTCACCACTACGCGTCCCTTCTGCCATGCCTTCTGCACCGGAGTCCGCCATTTTTGTTTTCGATTCGTCTTTGATATGACATGTCTCGGCTCGCGATGACCAGTGATGTTATGCGGTTGCAATATTTACTTCATTTACGCGCAAAGTTTATTGTAAATTATGTTCATGCCTCTAATACGCTATTAAACAGCGAGCATTGCCAAAAATAACAAATATATGTTCCGCTATTAAACCACCAGTTGCCACTGCCATCATTTCCAAAGCACACTTCTCTTTCTCGTGTAGCAGCGCGCCGCCAAAGTGACACTCTGTGAGCGTAAGTGCACTCGCTCAAAATGACACTAAGTTTGCCAGTGTGACCGAGGTAGATCCTGACCGTCCAGCGCGCCCGTGATCGGGCCGGCAGGCTAGACCTGTCGGTCCCGTCGTGGGATTAGCCGGGTGGGATTAGCCGGGTATCCAATAAACGTTTATTCACACACTCACTCACTACCACGTGGGTCTCTCGCTACCCACAGACACCCGATGTGCGGATGCGGCGTGCAATGGCTTCGTAAATGCAAAATGCAATGCAAATTTGCTTGTATAACTAAATAAATTAGTTAATGGGGCTAGAACGGGAGCGGGTTGCATTCGTTCTGGTCGCTCGCGGAGCCCTAAGGTATCCTTCACGGAACTCCTGAATTCCGCGGAACCTAGTTTGAGAACCCATGCACTCAAAATAGCAAGATACATTGAGCTTTGGATGAATTGAACCTCCTGCGTAATAAATTTGTCTTCATTTAACTTCATTTTGCAGTGTACTGTTGCATATGATCACTTTGCTGAAGGCACCACCTCATTCAACGAGTCGTTCGACGCACCGCTTCCCCCGACCCACGTCAAATGTATAATTTTTCTTTGCTCAACATGGGCATTATCGAAAACGAATTTGCACTATATTTCTAGCCTGAGATTTCATTCTACTTATGCAAAAACCGAGTATGAAGGGCTTCAGAATAAATATATTATTTTCGTTGCAATATAATATCGAGTGCCTTGAAATAACATTATATCGATTTGCCTCATTTACAGACAGTTCTTCATAGGTGGCGTCTGAAAGGGTCAACAAATATATTTTGTTTTTCATTTTCATTCGTAGTGGCTGTGCAAGTGGCAAATGTAGATGCGCTTTAGGCTGTTCACGCGCCCATTCATATTCCTGAGGTTCTGGCCCTGTTCTAATACTTCCAACTCTTAAATGTTTCAGCACACGTTATGGGATGCTTGACAGCTTGCGAGTTCTGACAAGTATTCTTACCAACACAGGCTGAAAACATTGTTGTCATCGTGTTGCGACTCCACAGTTTACATCGTCTACCAGCAGCAACTGTGCCCGTTGGCCAACGAAACCCACCCGAAACAACTTAGTTGCTACTGCTAACGCTCTGCTTTCTTTTTATGCTTAGGTTCTACAGCAACTCTACGACTCTCAAAGATGGTAGCTGCACGTCGACATGTGGTCGGCGAGTGCGATTTTATCTTTTTGTTCTTATGTTGGCGCTGTAGTTAGTGGAATGTGACAAAGCTTAAAGTTAGGGAAGGCAAGCGATTAGAGATTCTGTTTGTCCATTAAGTCGAGGGAATTACGTGGGCCATTTTGTTTCCAATTCTACTACCAACTAAAACGAAATGTGCGAAAACTGGTTGGCGCAAAATAGGAACGTGAATCTTGTTGATTTCCTGCTCCGCGAAACATACTTTATCAATCCAGCAAATGTGTACATTAGCTTGCCAAAGGAGTGTGCGCCGTTTCAGGTTTAGCCTATCACACACTTACACAGACCATGTTTACGGGGAGACATGTAACGGGCGATACTGGTTCATAAAATGCACACATTGCGTATGGCACAAAATATGCCCTCGAACCGCTTCTTTGCTGTATGAACGACAATGGCCACTCAGCAAGCCAGCACCAATTTCGTGCTTGTAGGTTTCAAAAGTGGCCAAGAACAGCTTTGAAATGTCGACGCTGGCAAAAAAAAGAAAGTAGCTTGTCTTCGAACAGGCTCGGTGCACTTTCGCATTCTCTTCCTCAAGGTGGCCGCCATCTGTCCTTGCAGGAAACCGTCCACCATGTCCATCATCATCCGACTGCAGAACTTGCCCTGGGCCGCAAATTCGCTGGACATTCGTCGCTACTTCCAGGGCCTCAACATTCCCGAGGGTGGCGTACACATCGTCGGCGGAGAGAAGGGCGACGCCTTCATCGCCTTCGGCAGCGACGAAGATGCGCGCCAGGCCATGGAACGCGACGGTGGCAAGATTAAGGAGGTCCGCATAAAGCTACTGCTCAGCTCGCGCGCCGAGATGCAGCGCATCATTGACCAGGCGCGCGCTCAGCACACGGCGCCTCCACCCGTCAAGAAAGAAGAGCGCCGCCGCCCCAGCCCTGACGACCGCTCTCGAAGGCCACCACGGGACCGTTCACCGAGGCGCCGGTCGTCGCGGCGGGACCGCAGCCACAGCCGCTCGCCGCCATACCGGAGGGACAAGGACCGATCGAGATCTTCGCGTTCCGATGAACGCCGCCGAAGTTTTGACGATCCTGGCCGAGTGCCGGAACCCTCGAAAGTGTCTAATGGCCAGACGTCGGAACGCAAGGGAGGTTGGGATGAAAAGCCACCTTACACGGATCCAAGCAAAGCGGCGCCGCCTATCTTCCCCATCGGTAACGTGAACCAGGCAGCACGGCCGCAAACTGACATCAGCCCGGCACCAATGAACATGGCTTGCCAACCCGCAGCGCTCCCAAACTTGGCGGCTTTCAATCTGCCCCCTGTTAACTTGATGAGCAACCTGTCTGGTCTTGCAGCCAATATGATGGGCGGCTTAATGGGCACTGCAGGTGGTGACATGATGGTTGGCATGGCGGGCAACATGGGTGAAGGCATGCCCGCCAACGTGGCCAACAATCTTCCCAGCAGTCTTGCCGGTCAAATCGGCGGTGGCATGCCAGGCAGCATGGCCGCCAATATGGCCGGAGGCATGCCAGGGAACGTTACGGGCCAAGTGCCTGCTGCACTTCCCGGTGGTTTAGCTGCCAACATTCCTGGAAGCATGCCCGGCCATATGGGTGGCATGCCAGGAGCTGCCGGTGGCATGGGCGCCAATGTGAGCGGTGGGATGGCTGCTGCGATGCCTGGCAACATGGCCGCCAACATGCCAGGTGCTTTCGGCATGGGTGACGCGATGGGTGTTCCAAACATGGAGAGCATGGGAAACATGGCTCCCAGCTTTGTTGATCGACGTTTGGATGGCGGTGGCAAAGCTGACCGAAAGAACGATGCAGGGCCCCCTGGTGGAGCACGCGACGTGCCCCCCCGTCATGCGGAGGAGAGTTGCTGTGTCGAACTGCGTGGCCTTAGCGGAGCCCCAGCACCGCGTGATGTGAAAGACCTTTTCCGAGGACTGCGAATATTCAGTGGCTGCATTCGCGTGGCCACTTCGGAAACTGGCATGAAGAGCGTGGTGGTGCGTTTTGCTAACAAGTGGGATGCTCGTGAAGCTATTCAGGGTGACTACAAGGTGCTGTGTGGAGATCCGATTCAGGTAGTTCCTTTCCCTGAGGACCTTTTTGAGCAAACTGAATTGCTCGTCTCGCCATCTGCGGCACCACCAAACCAGGGCCGCACCCGCGAATCAGACATGGTCGTTGTAATGAAGGGTCTTCCATACAATACCAGTGAGCAAGACGTCCTGCAGTTTTTTTCGGGGCTCAATGTTCTGGACATCTTAGTGGAGCATGATCGTAGTGGTCGCGCAACGGGCATGGCATTTGTGGAATTTGGTGACAAGAGAGACTTTGAAACTGCCATGAACATGCAGAGACGGAAAATCGGCCACCGCTACATAGAACTTTCTGTCGGCAGTCGCGATGTCATGTATGCGGCGCGAAATGGCGATAATATCCGTCCTGATGGCATGCCGGTGGGTCGGCGAGATGAAGAGCCGCCTGTTGGGCATGGAGTCGGACCTGACCGTGCCCCCGAAGTAGGCCACGGACCGATGCACGGGCCTGGGATGGGCCCTGGGGCGCCGGCCCACGGAGCTGGCCATGTGCTCGTGCCACCTGGACACACCTGCGTTTCCATGCTTGGATTGCCGAACACTGTGACTGACAGGGACATAGCTGACTTTTTCAGCATTCAGGGCGTCATACCCCGCGCCATTCATATTATGCTTGGAGCAAATGGCGTACCCACCGGTCACGCGTTTGCCGAGTTCGCGACTCATGCTGACTGTGAGAGGGCATTCCTGCAAGACGGTGCTAACCTTGGGCCGCACGTGATAGCGCTCAAGACGATACCGTACAGCGAAGTAGCGCAAGCGTTGGGAGGGCACCACCGTCCCGACGGCCGGCCAGACGGTCGTCCTGAGAACCGCTATGACAATCGATTCGATGGTCGCTTCCACGAACGCGGTGGTGACGGCCGGCCCGAAAGGCCGGGCATGCGGCCAGAGGGGCGCTTCGAGTCAGGACCGCCGGGGCCGCCTCTGCGTGACCGCGATGGTCCGCCTAAGCGGCCACTGCTCGAGCGCTCTTCGCGGCCGCCTCTGTTCCCGGAAGGCGGGCCCCGTCGTGGTCCTCTCTTCCCGGACCGTGGAGGGCCCCTTCCTGATCGCGGAGGGCCCCTTCCTGACCGCGGAGGGCCCCTTCCTGACCGCGGAGGGCCCCTTCCTGACCGCGGAGGTCCCCTTCCTGACCGCGGAGGGCCTCTTCCTGATCGCGGAGGGCCTCTTCCGGATCGTGGAGGGCCTCTTCCGGATCGCGGAGGGCCCCTTCCTGATCGTGGAGGGCCACTGCTAAGGGCGCCGCGCCACGAGGAGCCGCCGCTGCCAGCCGCGCGGCATGGATAGCTTCGGTAAGCCCGGATGCGTCGTCACCGCCACAAATATTCCGTACCGTGCGGGTGTCGAGGATATCATAAACTTCTTTCAGGGCTTCGAATTGACCAAAGAGAATGTTATGCGGCGTTTCAACGACCGGGGCCAGGCGACGGGTGACGCACGGATTGCCTTTCCAACACCGCGAGACGCGCAGGAAGCTCTCGCAAAGTTCAACAACCGACCGATGCAAGGCCGAGCGATCTCCTTGGGCCTACTGTGAACTATCATGACCATCGCATTCATTGCAGTGTATGCTGTTTTCATCTGAGTTAAGCAGTGCAGTACTTGAGAGTGTGCTATGCATGAACTTCATTCATCATCATTGTACAAAACCATCATCGAATGTTAAACTGCCGATGTTGACTCCCATGTAAGTCATTAAACATCATTTCGTTCTCTGTGCTGCGTCTTGCTTACGCCTGGGATGTAACTGCCTCAGGTTTGCTCAAACACATTCTTGCAGGGAAAGTCGTGGCTGTTGACCATGTGTCTTTCGGTTGCTGCTAACGAAAATTAATCATTTGCATTCGATTCATGTTTCTGACCCTGCAGTTCACACGCGGTAAGTCACTCTTCTTTCTGGAGCGCACAAACATGGTGATAGCTAGTTCTACCAGGTGTCAGAACTGCTGAAATGTACATGTAGTTTACATTTCCAGAGCCTGACCTTTTACCGTTTCACTTGTCTTCGTCAGCCAGGTAAAAAGTTGAATGGATAACGTGAATCGCGTGTCGTTTAGTCTTTGTAGTGGCATAGGTGGGCGCACATAACCCTGTATCTGACAGTTGTGTACAAATTTCCTGGACGCCATTGGCTATCGCAGAAGGTAAGTGAACATGTCGATCGACGAAGCGCTTTTATAAAGTTCGATGCGGTGGCGCAGTGGCTACGGTGCTCGGCTGCTGACCCGAAAGACGCGGGTACGATCCTGGCCACGGCGGTCGCATTACGATGAAAGCGAAATGCGACATCGCCCGTGTACTGCGCGATGTCTGTGCACGGTAAAGAATCCCAGGTAGTTGAAATGATTCGGAGCCCTCCACTACAGCATGTTTCATATCATAATTCAAGCTCCTGAAACCCCAGAAATTTTTTAACAGCTCCGCTGTTAAAGCTCGGAGTAAGGCCGGTGTCGTAGACAGAAAACTCTGCGGGTATGTGCCAAGCAGATAGCATAGCATTGTATAGCAAGATGGCGAGAAAGGGAAGTAAGGGTGAGGAGAAAAAGGTGGGGAAGGGTGAAGCAAGGCATAGTCTTAGTTGAGCAAGGCGATAGGAAAGGGAAGTGGGGAGGACTGGTGTTAGGATGAGGAAAAGAAAAAAAAGGAGGTGAGAGGGTAAACCATAGCATAACGATGTGCAATATAGCAAGGCGTGGGAAAGAAGTGAGGAGTGATGTGAGGGGTAGGAGATGGGAAAGGAGAGGGCGATATAGAATGATGAAAGAACGATATAGAAATAGGATGAAAGGTGATGAGTAAAGTTCATCTGCGTTCGCCAGGTGGTGGCGCTTGCTTGCTATAGTTCCGCTGTTTATTCAGATTTCACAAGCGTGGAACTGTCTTTAATTTTTTTTTTAAGGGGTCATGAACCACCCCTCGCGCTTGGTGAGAAAACGCATCCTGCGGATAGCAGACATTGCTATGAACATCGCAGCCAAATCTTGTGGTCGTGCGCGGCAAGGAGAGTTTGCAAGGGGAGCGCGAAGTTGCCACTTTCTCAGGTGGCCCTTTTTTCATACAGAGGCCCGTCGATACTCACTCGCTTCGGAGCTGCCGGCACCCGCTGCTTGACGTCGAACTGTGCTTAGCATGCTATTGCCAGTAACTCAAATAAATCAAATGCGGCGTTTGTATCGGCTGCGCTTGCCACGGGGTGCCGGCGCAGCGCTAGTCTGCTAACATTACAGATCGAGGCACACTTGCGCACAAAAATAACGGGAGAGAGCGATCGCGGTTCATCACGCGCGCTAAAGGTCATGACTCGCACTGACGTAACTTTCCCTCGTGCCACCCCTCCCTGATCAGCTTCCAGCGCGCTCGTCGGGACGAGAGAAAGCGTGCGACAAACCCCTGTAACCGCTCGTTCTTCACGGATTCGAGAAATGTTTGTGGCAATCGATCCGTGGAGGCAATAAACTCCGACACTGAGGTCATTTGATGATTACTTGGAAAAGGTGATTCATGACGTTCTTATGGAGCAAGGTAGCCAGCTGTTGTGTAGTAAGCTTTGACAATCGGCGCGCTCGTCGGGACGAGAGAAAGCGTGCGACAAACCCCTGTAACTGCTCGTTCTTCACGGATTCGAGAAACAGTGATTCCACTCCTGCGCTAACTGCGCCAAAGTGCGCCAAATTGTATTTACTGCGCCATCCTGATAATATCGAGGAAATTTGCGCCAAACTGCGCCAAAGTCTCGTGTTTGGGGGCGTCTATCACCGGCAATCGCACCGCCGGCGCGTCAGAACATGTGCAGCTCGATCTCGGGGCTGCCAATAAAGTCGCAATCATGGACCAAGAATTATTCCGCTGAATAAATAGCGCTCGCGCGTGCGTTCCGAGTAAGCCACGATGCCATGCACGGTGCCGACGCAGCTTCTGTTCTGCAAGTCGGCTCGACAGCAAAACGCGCTCTCCGCAGAGGCTCGTGACGTCTAGGCCTATCGGTAGCGAGAAAGTGCGACGGCGATTCATCGGCGGACGTCGTCTGTTCCAGAAACGCTGCTGATAGCTCGTTTCAAGCGTCGCATGGCACGTAAGGAAAGCAAAAATATGTTCAGTAATAACTACATGAGTGCCGCTAAAATGTCTGTCACTTCTGTTTCCGGACATCGCGGAATGAAATCTGGGATCGCTCGCAGTAGATATATGGGACAATATCGAATTTTCCTTGCTTCGCGTTTATGGAAGAGCACGCGAACGGTGGAAACGCGTTGACACTTTTCCTCAGATCTTTTTATCCATGGATCTTCATCCAGAACAGCTTTTTCGTAATTCCTTCCGCCAGCACGCGTCCGAGTTTGTAATCACTCTGCGTTAAATACTCCCTAAAATTTAGGCCCTGCCCTTTCGAGCTCACGTGCTAGGGTTCCAATTTGAATTTTTTGCTTGCTTTTTTAAAAATGTCATCTCATTAGTAAAATCATATCTCCTGGTCGGAGCAGCCGCGAAGGCGCAGCTGTCAGTAGCGGGCCCGTCGCTTACGGCCCACAGTGAAGCGGCTACGCCATGCTACACGTCCGCCCTCGCTTTCGGGGGTCAATAGCTAACGGTTAAAAAAACTCAGTTTCGCTTCAGAGCAAAGCAATGAATGCGATACCAAAAAATTGTATTGTGAAACGAAGTAGACTAGCAGCTAACTCTTTTGGATCCAGGAACCGAAGCGTTGTCTTGCTCCGAGTTCTCTAAACGCGAAGTAAGCGTTGAGAGCACAGCAAGTTTACCAGCCGTTTCCTGATGCCTCGCGATAGCGCGCGCGCAAGCGACTGCGCCCTTCGAACGATGCGCTCCACCCCCCCCCCCCCCTTCCGCTCCCCTGGCGTCCCTTCATGCTTCTTACGAAAGACGGGCGGGGCGTTTCCTCTCTGTTTGATGAGCAATCGACGGCAGGCCCGCACGCGGGAAGATGTTATCTCATGCGCTGTCCGTGCGGCGGAGACAGACGGCCGGCTAGTTTAATCTCCGCTTCAGCCGCGTTGTCGCCAGCGCTCGCGAGCTTTTACCCGCGGCTAGAATGCGCGTGGTGATGTTATTAATTTGGACTTTATACGGAAAATTACGGCAACGGCGACGGCAAAAATCCGCCCAGAGTGTCCATATAATTGCTATCGCAAGGGTCAATGTACGGGGCAGATTTCGCGCCCCCCTTCTTAGGTGATAGGGGGGGGGGCGCCCCCCCCCCTGCTCCCCTGTGCGCACGCCTATGCTCCTGAGTTGATTTTTTCCATGAGATTTGCAATGAATCGAAATATTTCTAGCCTTCATAAGAGCCCCATAATAATACTCAGGTGCATGAATGTTAATGCAATATGCTTCTGTATTGCACTCTAGGATGTAAAATTCGCTGCTCCAAAGTGCTCCCAGATGCAAAATTATCTGCTCCAAAGTGCTCCAAGATGAAAATTTTGCTGCTCCAAAGTGCTCCAAAACGTAAATTTTGCTGCTCCAAAAATTGCTCCAAATCAGAAGTCCTCGGTAGCATCACTGGAGAAATCTTTGTGGCAATCGATCCGTGGAGGCAATAAACTCCGATACTGAGGTCATTTGATGATTACTTGGAAAAGTGATTCATGACGTTCTTATGGAACAGGGTAGCTAGCTGTTGTAGCTTTGACAATCAGCGTAGTTGCGATCTGGCGTGAACCTGTGAAACGGATTCACGCCAGCCATGTTTTGCAGCGAAGCTCTCTTAGTCTGCCTTGTGCCGTCGTAAGTAGTAGGGGTAGTAGGCGTCACGCAGGTCACGTGTCCTGAGTGGCGAGAGGTTCGCTGGTAGAGAGAGAAGCTGAGGAGCGTGGCTGTACTCTCTTGGATGGGGAGAGTGAGAGGAGGATAACGAAAGGAATTTGCGGAAAGTGCGTCAACCGGAGAGGAGTCTGCGCTCCGTGGATGCGAGTCGTGACCACGGTGTAAGAATATTCTGGTGTTGACACAGCGCGCGCCTAAGCAGCCAAAGTATGTTCGGTCATGGGTCCGTTGAGCGTGGCGCCATCTAATGGCTCGAGACGGAGAGCGCCCGTGAGTAGCCGAACCACGGTTAGAGTGTACTAAGACTACCACGGTGGTGCCGCCGCCGCGCCCTCCCCTGTTATTGCAGTGCACCTATTAATCTCTCGATTTCGCCCGTCGACGCCGCTTGGCGGCTCTGCGCCGTTTGGCGCAGAGCCGCCAAGCCACACCGCGCGCCAAGCAGACGACGCTTTCCGCCGGCCGCGTGCCGACCTTTTGCTCTTTTAGGGGCGAAGCTCCTTATAGCATCACCTAAAGTCCCTAGATTTGTCCTTTTTACGAACAGGGAAAAATCTAGGGACTTTAGCATCACCTAGTCGGTCGTCGCTCCATCCGGCGTTCCCCCGCCGTCGCGTCTCCCGTATCATTCAATAGATGGCGCTGTCCCATAGAGATGCATGCAAACTGCAGTTGGGTGACGATATACTAGGTGGCGCTGTCCCATAGAGATGTGTGCAATATGTGTGCAAAAAAAAAGAAAAAAGAAGAAAAGAAAAAAAAAGGAGAGAAAAGAAAAAGCAGCGGCACCCTGCACGCTAGATGGCGTGCAGTAATCAAAGCGGCGTATCGCTTTGATTACTGCTGGGCGAAACCACTGAACATTTCACGGTGTAACCATGATTGCTTCAAGAGCTTCGCCCAAGCTCTTCATCATTCACCCATGGATATGCTGTAATTTTTTCGGTCTTGTGCTAACAAGAATGACGAACGTTGATCGAAGTTGTTGCTATGGCATTAACGAAAATAACAGTGAAATAAACTGTCAATACGACTCTTACCGGAGCAATAATTTGCTCCCCAGTCAACTCGCAGGCTAGGAGAAAAAAAGTTTTATCCAGAAAAAAAAATCAGGCAGTTATGGTCGGGCCCCCAGTCCATGGCTACGCTATCACTCGTATTTTTCCGCATAAGACCCACCCTTTGCCCATAAAGTGACATCGCCTTCATGAAGAGCTGCCCCTACCTTTCAGATTTTTCAGCCCACAAGCTAGCTTTATGAGGCCTACATTAAAAAGTATCGGGGATAATATGGCTCCCTGTGGGGTGCCTCTATTTTGGCAGTCGAAAGTTTCAGACGCAACCGAGTCAGTTTGTAAGAAATGATTGAACATACCTATTCGCGTCGGCGTACGCGGACATCACTAAGTTCCCATGCAGTGTAGCATCACGGTTTTGTGCGGCAGCGTCCATGGCTTCGTCGCCCAAACCCGGGACCCAACAAAGCGGTGCTGGCGACTTGAAATTCTTCTGCCTCCCCAACGCTTTCGTTCGTAGTGGCGTGAATAACTCTCAAAAGGCGAAGGGAATTCGTTATTTCGGATTAAAATGAAAAGTGTACCAGGCTTAATGACTCGCTAACATGAAAATACCTCGTGCAGGGTGTGAATGTCGTGAACGCGGATCGATCGGGCTGCACCCAAAGCCCACTCAAGTACCGCTCGCGCGCACTTGTAGTTTCGTCTGTTCATTCATTCTGTAGGCATTAGCGTTCGGTCTGCCCTCGGAACTGCACGGCGCCACTGCTCCACACGATCCCTGTCGGACGGCGCTTTGAAGAGAGACACACGCTCCGCTCAAGTCCGGTAGCCAGAACGGCAGTTCGGTACGAAGCACGTCCTAACCCATTGCAAACACCTCTCAGCAGTTCGTTGCCACCTTCGTCGATAGAAGAGCGTAAAACAAGCGTGCATAAAACGCACACGAACAAAAATGCCTGGCTTAGAAACAGCGCGGCTGCACATGCCAGCAAAATGCATATTATCAGCAGCATGCGCGTTGCTATGCCGACTACTCCGCTTTTCGTAGCGCCCTGCAAGAAAGCGCCGATGAAAACTGCAAGTCAACTGATAAGAACCCGAACATAATCTGGCCGCGCGTGGATTGCGGTTTTCCACGCGTTGCGGGGAGAGTGTCAGCACCTGAGTATATTCTTACACCGTGGGGGTGACGCACACAGTGCTGCATCGTCTGCTCTGGCGCACGGCATTATGATAGTTGCGGCCGCAGTAGAACGCCACCGGCGTGGCCGCGCATGTCATGCACAGCAGCAGCGCTTGCCACGCAGGCGGATAGATAGATAGATAGATAGATAGATAGATAGATAGATAGATAGATAGATAGATAGATAGATAGATAGATAGATAGATAGATAGATAGATAGATAGATAGATAGATACGCTCAAAGTCGCAGAAGTTCACTAAGAAATGCTTCGCATTTAAAAGTCCGATTAGCTGGTCTACGGAGCATAGTAAAAGTGAAGTTAGGCCAGTCAAATGGCCTGAAGTCAGCATGGAGCTCCGCCTACTCCAGCCCGCTCTCGCAGCAAGGCTAAAATTTCAGTGAGAAATCCAGCGGTCTACAACAAGCGCACTGTACTTGCATAAATTTTGGAGGATGCGTACAAATAGGAACGGAGAAGGAAGTGGCTGTAGCGATATAGAAAAACAGCGGTAGCTTGTGTCGCAACGGTGGACGTCTCCGAGCGACGCGACGTAGATCGTCTTCGCGCACGCGGTCGCTCGCATGGGCGACCGCGTGCCCATTCACGCGACGGTTTCGGCGAGCGATCTCCACTGCTGGCGTGAGGGCGTTTACTCGTACCAAAAGTGACCCGTTTTCAGCGGTATGCAATGTAGAATACGATGTTTTGTTGCATAATGGTATATAAAATGTTTATCATTGTCTTGCAGCATTTTTTTCGATCCCATCACTGCTCATACGTGCCGCCAAGCCGCGTCACAGACGGCGCGGGACTTGTAGTTCCCGTCCCTGAGGCCGTTCGCGTTCAACAACGTCAACGTTGCGCTCGTCGCCGTTGGCCATGTTGAAGAACGTTGTTGTTGATGCGCGTCGATAAGAAAGTGGCGGCAATCTGCAGTACGTCACTGATGCATATGTTTCCGGTGTTTTGCTATTGGCTGCTTGAGCACAGCACTTCCGGGCGACGGATTCTGAATCTGAAAAACCGAGCGATCGCGCGATATCGACCACGCGACACGTCGCGCGGCTCGTTTCGTCGCTCATAGCATCGCTCGTCGCTGTCGTGTGCATTTTCGCGCATATGGGGTTTGGCCTCCAACCTAGGGGAAGAGGTCGAAAAAAAGGAAAACAGAAAATGAAACGTTAGTGCAACGCGGTGCCGGGCCAACGACCAGTAGGAAGGGAGGGAGGGAGAGAAAAAGTGTCATCTCACGGGAGGCACCTCCAGATAGGCGTGCGCACGAAGGGGGCAGGGGGACGCCATGTCTGCCCCATGCCTTTACTCAGTAAGACGTCCCGTCATTGTTTAAAGGGCAAGGTTATGGCCATGCAGGTTTTTTGACAAGGCGGCCGAGAACCATTGATGTTGCATTCCACGAGCTGTTCCCATTTTCACGGCCGGAAAGCCGGGGGCCAAAGGCAGGCCGTTGTGTGAAGCACGTCATCGCTTCATTTTAATTTTTGCATCCACTGAGAAGCTTGTTTTTCGAACTCGACCAATTGGGGGGGGGGGGGGGGAGGTGAGAGCTGTGATAACACTTCGCGCGCCCCTCCTCCCCTAAAGGAGAACCCTGCGCACGCCTATGTACCTCCATGTTTGGTAACATCCAGACACGGTGAAAAGATTGCAGATAGCCCGGACGAAGCGGGGCGCTCAAACCCTTCGCAGATGTACTTTGCAATGTAACAACCATTCCAGCTCCACCAGACTAAAAAAAAAATACACCATCTCCCACTCAAGGGAACCATGAGGGGATGCGAAGCAGCACTGAGGTCGCACATCAAGTTTCCGTTACGTTCACTCGGCGTTTACGTTAGTGTGTGAGGTTTGTATTTAGTGTTTGTGTTATCATTACGTTGTGTTTGTGCGTTGCTTTCTGTTAGCGCCGAGTGAACGAGTGGCGCCGACGTTGACGTTACAACTCATCAACGGTAGCGAAGCGAGAATGACGGAAGCCGACCGAGCGCACGCGCGTATATACACATGAAATGGGGGAGGGAGAGGAGAGAGTGGGTTAAGGCGTGGCAGACGGTACGATTTTGCCTCCGATCCGGGGTGCGGCGTCGGATGTCCGGCATGCGGCGTACGACGATTCAGCACACACGGGGCGAACGAGCAAGCAGCCGTAGGCTCGGAGGACTTCGTATCCTCGTAATGAAGCACAAAACAAACGACTTTGCACAGCCACGCTTCGTTCTATTTGAAAATAATCACTGAAACTACGCCTTCGCGAACGACAAGCACATCGCAACAGCTCGCCGTCACTCACGACTGCGAGAGGTAGGCCTAGCATGGCGGCCGCCGGCCGTCGCCTACGCCATTCGCGATTACACGCGAGCTCGTCATAGAGCGCTTGCTTTTGCCAACACGATTAAGTTTTGTACTCGCATATAATGCGTTAGCATACGCTATTAACTTTCTCGACGTCGTCGATGTGAAGAGCAAAGGTGGAAGCGAAGCGAGCCGGCTCGCCGAGACGACGGTGTCGCTGTTTATCTGCGAAATGGCCTTGCATCGCTGCTCGCGATCTCATTAGTGGTTTGGAAACGGGCACTGTCTTGCAGAAATGGCACACCTCAAACATCGCTTTATTCAATCAGGAATTATTGCACGTCACAAACAAGATGTACTCGACGTTTATCACGCCGCCGCGAGCGGCGATGTCGGCAAATGCTCCGAGGCTTGGCTAGCCACCCTAGCTTGACTCCACCGACTCGCCTTGGTCACGGAACGGATGGATGGATGGATGCTATGAGCGTCCCCTTTATAACGGGGCGGTGACATGTCTGCCACCAGGCTCGAAGGCGAGAAAAAAAAAAAAAGAAAGAAAAAAAACTTCCTTGTTTCATGTTGTCCTAATGCCTTATCTACATTGATTAAATCTATGTTATTATACCAAAAATAGAAATTCACGGTCCATCTCTCTGCCTCTTAAGGCAGAATGACCTTTTTTTCCTCAATTATTCATTTTTGTACTTTATCTCTACTTTTCTGCCACCAATACTCTAACCGTCTCTTACTTATTTCTATCGCGGGCGTGTTCAGCTTTCCATTGTTGTCCCTAAAACCCAAGGCTTCATGTAGACTCGTGCCCACACGTATACCTGGGTGAATATCGCCACATTCAATCAGTACATGTTCCATCGTTTCCTTAGTTCCCCCGCAGCATGTACAATTGTTCTTCTTCGTTACTGAATCTCGCTTTATAACTACGCGTTCTAAGGCAGCCCGACCTTGCTTCAAACAGTAAAGCGCTTCCCCTTGAATTATCATAAAACCTTTCCCTCCTTATTTCGTTTTTTCCTTTTCGGTAGTTACTCAGAGCCGGCTTCTTTTCCATCGCTGTCATCCAATAAGTCCTCTCCGCCTCTCTGACCTTCCGCTTAATGCTCCTTGTTGCCATATCGCCCGCACTGCCAGCCGTATATTTACTGGTGAGCCTCCTAGTTCTTTTTCTCCACTGCGTGTCAACGCTTTTTCTATACAAATACCTGAAAACCTTCTCTGCCCATCTACTCTTCTTCATTTTCCTCAGCCTCTCTTCGAATCTCATTTTGCTCTGCGCTTCCCTCACTTCAAAGCCTGTCCATCCCATATCACCCTTTACCGCCTCATTTGTCGTCTTCCCGTGAGCGCCCAACGCGAGGCGGCCCACCGTCCTTTGATTTACATCCATTCCTGCTTGCACCTCTGACTTCATGCACACCACTGAGTTCCCAAATGTAAGCCCCGGAACCATCACACCCTTCCACAGCCCTCGAAGCACCTCGTACCTATTGTATCCCCATAAAGCTCTGTGCTTCATAATTGCAGCATTCCTCTTTCCCTTTGCCACCGATGCTTTCTCTTGTACCTCCATATATCTATCCCCCTCATTTACCCATACTCCGAGGTACTTGTACTCGCTTACCCTCGGTATTTTTTGCCCCTGTATTAAGACCGTATGGTCTCCGTGATCATTGAATACCATCAATCCACATTTTGTTGTACTAAATCCTAGTCCTAGAGCCTCACACTCCCTTCCGCATATATCTGCCAGTCGCTGTATATCATCTTGACTGTCCGCAAATAAGACAATATCATCAGCATAAAATAGACCTGGAAGCTTCTGCTCAACCATCGCTCCGACCTGTTTGTGTGACAAATTAAATCCAATGTTGCTACCTTCTAGCGCTTTTTCCATCCTCGCCATTATGGTCCCTATCGCCATGTACAGCATGAACGGCGACAGGGAGAGGGCGCCACCAGCGGCGTGACGACACGCGTCTCCCGAGCTGTCATTGGCTGCGGCCGTCCCACGGTCCGACGCGGCGACGAAAAGACGAAAATATCTGCCCAGTTTGATGCTCGCCGGGCATGTGATGCGGCGGTCCGATGCCATGAAACGTCATAGCAAGGGTCTCGTTCCGGCATACTTAATGCCTTCAGGTAGTATGCGAGGGAATATTGGTCAGCTGCCAGCTCGTAAACAGATCACGTGCTACGTGACGCCAAAAGGCAGCAAAAAAGTGTTCCACGCTCGCCGCCATGGCAGCGACTGGCGCTAACACTCCTAGGTTTAAATGTACATATATACCCTATAAAGTGGACGGCAGGTGACCGCCACCGTAGCTCAGTGGTAGAGCATCGGACGCGTTATTCGAAGGTCACAGGTTGCGTCCCTGCCGGCGGCAAGTTACCTTTTCGTCCACTTTACTTTCTTCACATTTATATCCCAACTATTACAAATAACATCTATACTTTCATTGGCATTATTGTCTGTTAGTTCTAATTAATATTGTGTTTAACAAAGAAAAACGAGCCCTTAAAATCGATCGTCTTTCCTTCATTCACAGCAAGGGTCTCGTTCTGGCAGACTTAATGCCCATGTCCAGCAATCTGGGACATAGAGTACTGCGGCAAAGTCGACCCTAAGGGGAAGCGCTCGGCGTAACGCTATGGAGAGCGTTCTTTAGAAATTGATTACTGAAGAATGCCTTAATTTTCGCAAATTGCACTTAAGGGACTTAACGCTGACAACGTTCTTATGCTGTACATCGCGATTAGTTTGAATTCGCCGGCTGGATGTTTTTCCCGAGACACTTTCGTGGATCCGCTGAAAATGCATGGGGTGATTTTTCAAAAGTTAATTGTAGCGCAACGATCATCTATTCGCTAATTGCACTCTAGTGGCATGTACAGTACGACAACCCTTCCATGTGCTTGCAGTTTGGTATGATTGCGCTGGCTGGATTTTTTTCCCGAAGAGTTTTCCTGAATTCTACTGCGGGAAAGCAGCCCTACAGGGGTAAAAAAATGCCTGTCGCTAAATTGAGGAGAAAGTGCATGTTGATCACGTTAAAACTCAGAAAAATCTGCAGATGCGATGCACATTATCACGCTGACGTATAGGAAATTGGTAATAGTAATAAATAATAATAAAGAATCTAACAATTTATTTGAAATTTATGGGCGCAAGCTCATAGTGTAGAAGCACATGTATTGTATAGATGGTATTTCAAGGTATATAGTTACGATCAGACGATAGATCATAATTTCATATAATGGATTTCTACTGCTCATTTTTATCCTTGATTAGTAATCAAGATTAATTACTATCTATTAATTATATGCAACCTAGTGTTCAGTGCTGTCAAACGAAAAGTATCCGAAATGGCGTTGTAGCGTTTTAATAATAGCACTGACATCTATATTTATTTAGTAATCATGGTCATCCTCATAATGGTGTCTATCTATCTATCTATCTATCTATCTATCTATCTATCTATCTATCTATCTATCTATCTATCTATCTATCTATCTATCTATCTATCTATCTATCTATCTATCTATCTATCTATCTATCTATCTATCTATCTATCTATCTATCTATCTATCTATCTATCTATCTATCTATCTATCTATCTATCTATCTATCTATCAAGCCGCCTACGACTTTGTGCTCTCTTGACCGTTTCGTTAACGGGATGTGCACCAAAATTGGTGTGGCATCACATGACTGCATGACGAACATCAATGACAGGTCATAAGGTCAAAATCTTGACATGCATATCATGAACGGTATCATTTACATGCCACGGTCTTGTCCTCTCCCTGCCGTTCGTTAATTAAATGTATACCAAAATTGGTAAGGCGTGACAAGAGTGTATGACGAACATAATTGACTGGTCGTAACGCGCAAGTCATGATATACATGTCATGTACAGCATGATTTACAAGACACGGCGTTGGGGCGCTCGCGGCCGTGTCATTAAATGAATATGTGCCAAAATTCGTATGGCGTGACATTTCTGCATGATGAACATAAATGACAGGTAGTAATATCAAAATCATAAAATGCATGTCATGTACGGCATGACTAACATTCCACGCTCAGGGTGCGCTCGCAGCCGTTTCGCTAGTTTGATAGATACCAAAACTTGTATGGTGCGACGTGACTATATGCCGAACATAAATTAGAAGTAATAACATTAAAATCATGACATGTATGCCATGTACGGCATGATTTACATGCCACGCTCATGGTGCGTTCGCGGCCGTTTCATTTATTGGATATATACCAATATTGATATGACATGATTGTATAAAGAACATAAACGACAGGTCCTAACATGAAAATTGGGACATGCATATCATGTACGACATGACTTTCATGCCGCGCTTATGATGCACTTGACGAATACACCGCCCATAGAAACATCAGCCAACCGGTATGAGGCCCTTACTAAGGCGAAAGCCTTAGGTGTCTCATCAAACGCGAAAATTAACTGCCGGCGTCTTCGAGATTTGGCGACATGTGACGATACTTCGCGAGACCGGCGACGGCGTCGAAGGATGCAAAAAAAGTAATTGAGGGTCTAGAGTCACGTGAATATGCGCGTGCCTGTGTACGTGCGTGTACGTGCAGTCAGCGTCCCAAAAGTCACATTACCTCAGTGTAACATGACGTCATTAATGACGTCATTCTGTGACGTCATGATGACGTCACAGATCGCCAGATTTTGAGACATCGTAGTGGCGACCAAGGTCAATCTAAATAGGTCGCGAAAGTCGGAACGAAAAGTGGTCGGAAACCTATTGCGACAAATATCAACACCCGCGCGACGATTATAGCGCTACTAGGTGAGGGGGGGACAAATAATGAAAACAAACAATTAATTAAGCGTTTATTTTCCTTACTTTTAATTTTATTTGTCACGAATTAAATTAGTAGATTATTTTAATCAACGTTTAGTCTTGGGTATGTGGTTGAGTGGCCAATTTGTTTCGTTTATTTTCAGAAACAGCGGGCACATGCAGGCAGTCTGGTTACATGGGTCAACGGTTTTGCGCATTTTCAGATGCAAATGGCGTCGCTCGTTTTTGCGCAGTAGGTTTGTGCCTGTCGTCCGTAGGTGATTTCCTCGCATAAGCGTTGTTTTCTAGTCGTGGTACTTGGCAGAAGGTAATATAGCCCATCGCAGCCATCGGGAACCGTTTCAGTGACTGTGTTTTGCCAGCGCACGGCCGGCGTGCTGTCGCCCTTCGGGACGATGAGTCCGCCACGCTACGCGAAGAAACGCTGCGCTGTCTACGGATGCAAGAGCAGCACGTGTGCAAGGTTTGTGTGCACGTTGAATTGTTATGCTACTTCTGATTTCTGTGTTATATATTTTGGGGTAATATCCTGTTCAACTGCAATATTTCGCCAATAAAATACACCTTATTTATCAAATCTGTCTTTTTCGTCTTCCCGTTATCTTGCAGGCTTACATTATGGAGCCGTCATAGTGATAAGAAAAAGAACGTGCAGCTATAAAAAAAAAGTAAGAAGCGGCGCCCTGTCAAAAAAATCCATAAATTCGCGCCCATCGCGTTAAAACGTGACGTCATTTCCGCTTCCGGTTGTGACGTCATCTTTTTCTTTTTTTTTTAATTCTGTTTGTCCCCTCCTCACATAGATGGCGACTGTTGCAACAACTAGCCACCGGCTTGACACGTGGGCTTCTACGGAAGTTACGCTACCAGTTTACATATACCTTGGTGGCGACATCGAAGGACATCGTTGCTTGGTCAAGGCGGGCCAATCACGGAGGCTCTGCAAAACCTTGTGAGGAGCAGAAAGCTTGCAATGCCTCCGATCCTGGAGGCATGTTCAAAACCACCTTTAAGGGAAGCTGTAGAGCTTTTAGAATTCGGTAAAACATTGTTGTTAAGAAGGACCAACATTATTGTCGACGATGGCGTAATTTTTTCCGCTGTTTTGGCAGCAGGAGCTTTAAAATACGCAAAAGAAAAGTTCGTCTTGCTCCGCCCACGCGAACGCGCCGAAACTAACCGGAACTACGTCATCGTCGGTAGCTTTGGCGGAGCCGCGCAGCCCAGTCGTATCTTCAACCGTGGCCTCCGTGACTAGTTCCGGCTGCGCGCGTTTGTAGAACTGATCGCAAGGCCATGCTTTCTTTAACTGTGCTGATGTTTCCAATGACACGGCACGCCGAAGATGACGTCACCGCGTTCACTCAGCATCTCAAGAAGCCCTGCGGCTGCAGCCGCGGTTTTTGCCAAGAAATGCTATTTGCGTTCATCTGTGAATTATTACATTGGTTTTCGAATGCAGCAGGGATCAAACTATGATTACACACTCCAAAGACATTTTTTTAAGTGCTTCAGCCTCCCTTTAAGTTCGGAAAGCTTTTGAATATGGCGGGGGAGGGGAGGATCAGCACGTCGACCGAGAATAAAAAGAACAGCAAAATGGATTTCGCCTTCGAGTCGTCTTAGGCGATTGCATAAGGAACCCTTGAGTTTTTCCTGTTCAGACAACCTCTATAGCACACCTATTCGGTGCCTTTGACAACGCTGTCCCTCATCTTCACAAATTCAGTCATGCGATACTACCAATAAGCAGTTCACAAAATTCAGAGGGCAGTACTAACATTTATTAGTCCAAAGTCGCCGACATGGGTCACTGGGGGGCAAAAAGATACGCCCCGTTGAACACAACCACACATTTATGCTTCGTCGTTAACGCGGGAGTGTCACACACTAAGCTTCGCCGAAATTAAGCTTGGGAATGTTCTATTGCAAGCATAAGTGCAAGCATGTGAACTTTTTCAGATTACGGACGCTCTTGCTTCGCGATGAGGTATTCCAGTTACCACGGCGGATGTTTATTCCGCCCCTCCGATCTTGCTTCTGCTCCCTAGGCTGTCTTCTGGCGCTGCTGTTGCACGTGAAATGTTTCAATGGAGTGCATTTTACTTCGTGGGATACGAGTCAAGCAATTTATTCTCATGGTATCAGGAATTTAACGCAACAGCGTTAAAGAGTTCGTTTCGCAGAAATTCCGGTGTCGGCGTCGGTGACGGCGTCGCTGGTTGTGAGCGAAAAATGATGCATCTTGTCCGTGACCGAAAAATCGAGAAAGACCCAAATAAAATAAATAATAAAAATCTTCGGTTTCGAGTGAGAATCGAACCGAGGCCGTCTGATACAAACAGGTAATCTACCGCAGAGCCACGCTATTTCTTGAAACGTCTTTGACAAAAAAAGAACACTACATAAATAATCGAGAAAGATGCAAATAAAATAAATAATTAAAATCTTCGGGTTCAAGTGAGAACCGAACCCAAGCCGTCAGCATGGGAAGCACGTGTTCTACCACGTGTTCTACTGCTTCGAAAAAAAAAGAACACTATATGAATGTCATGTAGTGGAGGGAGTCTCCTTAACGCATGCAATATTGCGTGGCAGACGCGTAGAATCGCACCAGGCGTCAAAACATGTGAATTACACAATGAGTGCGTGTTTTAAAGGCCCACTTGTTACAAAGCGCTGAGACATATTTAAGCATCATCATCAGCAAAAGCATCAACACACTGAACAGCTGCGTAAGTTCGCGTGTTCCCGGTAAAGCGAAAGAAACAATCCCGGTAAAGCTGAAGAAAAAGATGGCTGATCCCTCTGTCATAGGAATCGGTATAACACGAAAGTGAAACGTTTCGTCCCAGTAGCAGTTGATTGTTTATTGTGCATTGGTATGTCAAAGCTTGTACAATGTCTACTGTTGTTTGGGAGACATAGCACCACTTGATGTGGACGCACTCACGTTGACACCTAGTGGCACATCACCGTACCTACGACTAACGCCCATGATCATGATTTAACCCTTGCTGCAGCTGAAGTTCTTAACATATATGTGGACACCGCATATGGTGAAACCCGTGCATATATGGCATCAACGGGCACATAATAAACACTGAAACTTGATATGCACTCCGTCAAAACGTCGTGAAACGAGAAGAGAAACGCTACGCGCATCGTGTCTTCTAGCGTGGCCGTTAATTCGCACAGGGCGAGCGGAGAAAGCGTTGCGACAGCCAGGCGAGCGTCGGAGAGCTGTTTGTCGATATGGATGGATGCTATGAGCGAGGCTCGGGCTAAAGCCACCCCGCGGTGTTTAAAACGTTGAAGACATTACATTTCCAGTGTAAACGCACCATTCCAGTTTACATTGGAAAAAACGGCGCGTTTTTTTTTTTTTAACCTGGTGGCACACATCTCACCGACCCGTTATATAGAGGACGCCCATAGCATCCATCCAAGAGCACTGAGAGAGGAAAGTGTGAAAGATAAAAGGCGCGTTCATGTAGCCTCCGTTATTTGTTTGGCGGTAGCTCAGCGGGCTAAACTCCTGCCAGCCATCGTCGCGGACCGAGAGGTCATGGGTTCGACTCCTGCCATCAAAACTTCTTGACAGTTTTTTTTTTTGCCATTTCATGGCCTTCATTTTGCCGACGTATTTCAGTGACGGAAATACTTCATGAAAGTCTCAGTGGACCCCGGCATAAAGCACTTTCGTGTTAGAAAATAAACAGGAATCCGGTGGTTGTGTTGCCGTTCTTGCACACAATAACGCACAGATTAAAAATAATGGCTTCCCGGTGCGATGCGCCAATGATATTCTCGGCACCCAAAAAATCGATAGGTTTGTGTCTAAAATTAACATGTAGAGCACTGGTGAAGACGCCCGAGAAGCAACATGTAACGTCAAACGTGTCAAGTGATTTGTTGAGTGCAAGGAAAAAGTATACAGTTTATAGGATTCCTCTGTCCAGCGGCTCATTATACATTAGACAGACGGGCAGGTGCCTCAACGAAAGGCTACAGGAACAAAAGAATATGTGTAATAGAGTTGCAATCGAGGGGAATCACGCTCAGCACTGATCTGCCTGCAAGCGTAACCCGAATTTCAGTGCCAAAACTATGTTGACACAGCAGGAACCGAATTAAAAAAAAAGACAATTGTAGAAGCGTACGCTATGCCGTCGGGACAGTTTGGCGCATGCGTGAGCTCTCCGTCCGTTGCACTTAAAGACAAGCAGGTTGCATTTCTAGTGAAACAAAGATTTTGGTCGCCGTACATCTTTCATCTTGGATTCTGACTTGGCATTTTGGTAACGTAAATTTCCAAGAAAAATACAAGGGTTTTTACAATTGTTAGCAATCACGTTTGCCCATGCGCGGTTTGCCAACAGTGCCCTATCCTTTTATGTTTTTACCCACCCCTTCTTGTCTACTTTTAAATCAGTTGCTGGATGCGCTTCGTCTCATCGTTCGTGTCTGCCTTCTTTGTGAACTTTGAATCGCTGACTTTTTCATCCATTATGTTCTAACTAATTCCCACAGAAGATCTTCTGAGAGGGTAAGGCATTGCGTAGCCATCTATAGTATGATATAGCAAGTAGGCCGGAAAGGGATGTGATTGTGAGGAGGAGTGATATGTGGGGGTGAGGAGGGGAGAAAGGATGAGGGGAGAGGGTAATCATAGCATAGCAATGTATGGAAAAGTATAGCAAGGGGTGAGAAAGAAAAGTGAGGATGAGGAGGAGGGATTTGAGGGTAAGGAGGATGGCAGAGTGTAAAGCATAGAATATACTTGTATATTATAGTAAAGCAAGGAGCGGGAAAGGAAAGAGAAGGTGAAGAGGAGGGAAAGGAGGAGGGTAATGCAACCAGCGCCGCTGTTTCCTCAGTCTTCGCACCATAGTACGGAGCTGCCCCAATGTTAACGCGACAGCGTTAAAGAGCTCGTTTCACAGAAATTCCGGTGTCGGTGTCGGCTTTGGCGGCGGCGTCGTTGTCCGTGAGCTAAAATTCGAGACAGATGCAAATAAGTAAATAATAAAAATCTTCAGCCCGTCTGAGCATCGAACCCAGGCCTTGTGCATGACAAGCTGCTGTTCAACCACGAAGCCACACCAGTGCTTGAAACTGCTTCGTAAAATAACGCTATAAGAATGTCATGTATTGGGAGCTCGGGTCGCCTTAAAACATGTAGGGTAAGGCGGTGCAAAATGCGACAAAAATGTGAAAATAGTGAATATTATTTTTTATTTCACTTGTTACGCACCATAAAACATCAACACCCGAACTTTCTTTTGGGTACGAGGTATGTGCTACATAAATATGGCGATGTTGGGACTGTTGAAGTTTGAAGTTTATTCTAACATCACGAAAATACACGTGACATGGTTCATGAGTATCACAGAAGGAGGTCCCGAAGTAAACACTGTCAGGAGGACCTCCTAGCGATATTGTATTGATAGCATAATGAAAGCATATTAGAAACACGAAAAAAAAAACAAGAACACAAAAAAAGAAAAAAAGGTTATTTAAAAAGAAAAAAGTTTATTTTAAAATGAAACAAAAATGCACCAGATGTCTCACTTTACCCCAATCTGCGGAGCAAAGCGAGACGCTGCGTGGGGCGAAACGAGACGGTGTGAAAAAATTTCATCCCTTCAGTTCTTACACTACAGCATATGAAATTCACTCCGTGGGCCCTCACGCAGTCTTCATGAACACAGTCTTTGCACTCCATGCATTGAATCAATACAGAACCCGGCGCTGTGTTACTCCAAAACTCTCGAACAACATTCAGTTCATTTCTCAAGTCGTTTTCTACCCAAGAAGCTCCTGGTGCACGTCCGCACCATCCTAAACAAAAGAATATTATACATAATGAGCGTAAATAAATGGTTCACTCAATAAGACACTCTCTAAGGCAATTCAATGTCTTTTTGTCGCGTTTTGCCCCTCTCACACGTCCATATTAAAAAAATATTTCCCCTTTGGCCCATGGCACCGAATGAACTAAACTTTTGGGGGCATGTACCTAACAACGAAAATATTTGCGTTGTTGGACTGACGCCGGAGTAGCTTCATGCACGCATCAGAATTACGCCCCTTTTCGGCGGGTCACGAACTCACTGACACTGCTGACATCAGCCGCGCAATTTTTCCCGCGTGAACGCTGTGCAGGGTTGCCGTTGGGTAGATTTGAAAAGGAGCCAGAACTCAAACTAAAAGTAGCCAAAGTAGCCATTCCAATTAATTTTATCGCCAGTTTTGCAGCCAAATAGAATAAAAGCTGTACTATTAGTAGAGTTTTCCTTATTGAATAATAAATACTACCCTTCTGAATAAAAACAAGACCACAGGAATAAGAGCCCGACTTTTTCCCTCTTGCTTGGTCTTCAAGTCACAGATAAGTTGGAAATAAATAAATAAATAAAAATACATAAACAAATAAATTCAGTGCACCTGCATATAGTTTATGTAGAATAAATAAAGTTCTTGCCAAATGCAGAGCGTCTTCAAAACATTCCAACCAACAACTCAGCAGGGACATTCAACGTTGAAACAGTTTTTCTTTGACGCCGTAGACCGAATGTTATTAGTAGAGTTTACATAATACCAGTCCAGCTTCAGACAGTGAAATCTGGCTGAAGATGAACAGCCTCGCTCATTTTGTTATGGATGTCTGTTTTTGTCAATTGCATACAAGTACACAATCTGCGCATCAGAATGAAAACCTAGCGCGTAGCATCAGCATAGAGGCGAGCATCGTGAGCAGCGCGCTAGCCACGCGTTTACCAACATGCACGCAACTTCACCGCGCTTTGCGTTGTAGTGCCTCGATGCGCAGTAGCCTGCTGGTGAGGGGAGGCCGCCCGCGCGCATTTTTTGACACTACAGAAAAACTTCGAAACGTTGTATTTGATGTGCAAATAATAACAGAAGATGCATACTTCATGCTCCAAAATATAAGTTCAAAAGTAGCCAGAAAGTAGCCATGGAGCCAACCTGAAATTTTCGTCGCCAGACAGGCTAGTAAAGTAGCCAATTTGGCGCAAAGTAGCCACCAACGGCAACCCTGACGCTGTGAGCGATCGTCAACTTTTACACAAAAACGTCGAAAACTACCGGCACCTATCGCTGAAATAGAGAAACGAAGAAAAGGTACTTTTTGTATTAGCTGTAGAGGGCGGCAAAGTCAAAATGTCGGGTTTTGCCCCGCGTCTCATTTTGCCCCGCCTTACCCTAATATTGCGTGGCAGAATTTTAGAATCGCGCCAGGCGTCAAATTATCTGAATTGAGCAAAGAGAGGGTGGTTTAAATGGGCACTAAAGGCAAATAAAAATTTACGTCAGAGTGAAAGGTCAATGTTTGAGAACGCCTAAAACGTCAATATTATAAATAGCAGTGCTCTAGTAATCAAGAAATTAAAGGGAGTGTCTACCGCTCGGAAAAATTTTTCTGATTGTGGTGAAAATGAGAAGATCGTTCGTCACATCGGCGGCAACGAGCATGCTTTTGCCCCACAAAAAAGTAAATATATTATTAATTCGATGTTGAAAATCGTGAAAGAATGACCGCTAGCGTCACCCAACGGCGATGTGGTTCAATCCACTGGTATGACAAGAAATCCTCGAAAGTAGACTCATTTTGCTTAAAAACAAACATGTATAACGTGAAATTGTATTTTACGCACTTGAGGCACCTTTCGGTTGCGTCAGAGAGTAATTTTATGCCTTTTTTTTCCTCACGCATCCAAAAAGGCGCCCGGTGGCGCTGCTTGCGGCGCCGTCTTCGATTTTTTTCTGCTTCAACTCAAGCGCTATGCCATGCGGCTCTCCGCGCTGGTCGCACTGCGCCGCTGTATTGTTGATAGGATGTCTCACATGTCCTGCGCTGTGAAGGCGCGCATATATTGTCTCTTTTTGATGAATCGACTTGGCTTGGATTGCGGCAGCAGAGCTAAAATAAACGCATAGACTGCGATTACAGAAAAACAAGTGTTCTGTAATCGTATAATAAGGCATTATTTAACCACTAGCGCGCTGAAAACCACTGTTACATTCATAGTGTTCAGCGAAAATAAAGTAATCCTACAGAAATCAGATGTGCTTTCGGTTTTAATTTTTACCGGCACAACAATCGTCATCGCGTCCACCAACCAGTGTTGTGGGCATGTTTCACGCCAATGGAAGAAGACCGAACGCAGATGGAAAAATTCTGTTTTAAAAATTTCTACTCACTGTCCAGAGAAACCGCTGTAAGGTTGGACACTTCAGACGGTACGCTTTCTATTGCGGTACAAAACAGAAAAGCGATGAAGGACGGTAGACAGTCCCTTTAAGGTAAATGTAGGACACTGTATGCGCCAGCAGTGGGACGTTTTGGAACGAGTCCGATGGCTTCAAGAGTTCCGAGTACAAATTATCACTAGTAGTCAAGCTACTCATTATAAAAAAGAACATTCCGAGATTTGCAAGACGTTGTGCAACACGGGTTGTGCAAAAGTTTCGTTTTCGCCGGGCTGCGCTCCGCTCGCGCGGTCGCGTCTCAGTGGTAGTTTCGTTATGGCGTACTGCTGTGTGTGCCTTGCACGCTCGTGAAAGTCGCTCTAGCGGAGACTCCGACAAAAGGCCGTGGCCATGCGATGTTGTGTAATGTGGCCTTGAGAGCAGAAACCACGACGTCCGCTGCCGGGCAGTAAAGGCGGGCAATGTTGCGCAAGGCAAATGCTACGTTAGGTCTTCTCAGGTGCATGATTTGAAATGCGCTAACGCTGTGCGGACCACCTAAACCTGATTTTTTCATTAATAATAAGCATTTCCTTGGCACGAAACAAGCACTGCGAGGTTTCTGACATGCTATTTCAACAATCAACGTCGACTTAACATTTGCCTTTAGTGTCCCTTTAAAGCTGCCCAACCATTACAAAGTGCACAGATGCGCGTGGCATTTAACTGACGCGTAGTGAGTACTTCGGAAATTAGCAAATGGAAGAATAATGGCGTAGTGGGCGCTTCGCAACTGCACTTGCAGTAGACATTCTAGGATAGTTCGAAACAGCCAATGTTACGCGCACGAACGTTCCTTTCCGCGCGGCACGGTTGAAAACGATGTGCACGGGGCCCGATTATGCTGTCGCGTTCTACTCTTGAAGGCGAAGTAAGGCTCGCTTCACTACGTCTATTGTTTTGTACAACCTAACTAGAAGCATTGGGGCGTCATTTTATCTATGCAGAAACATATTTCGTGTTTCTGTGGGTGTAATGAGTTTGAAGGGCATGATTTTCGCAGCACCCTACGAGCAAGAAACATATCGTGTACAAAGTCAGCTTACAACTAGAAGCCACTGCATTTGCAGCACAGAAATCAGGTAATGAAATGGGAAATTTTTATGGTTAATTTTAATCTGAATACTAACATCTGTGTCTTTCAAAATCATTGAATGTCTTCCCATACCTCTTTACAAGTACCCTACTTTGCTGAATTTCTGTAGTTCCCTTTCTCATCTTGACAGCTTGGTAGAAAAGAGTAGACTCAGGTAAATTTACAAGTAAACAATCAGAAAACAGTTCTCGCAGAGTGTGCCGAGAAATGCCCTTGAGTTCTGGGGCCGTTGCCTCACTGCAAAGGGAGAGCGATGGGAGTTGAAACATTGAAGGACCCTAAAAGCGGTTAAACCAGCTCAAGAAAACTGGCGGGTGACTTCCCGCTGAATTGATAAAAAACGCAGGCCTGTCGTTGTGATGGCGATGACAACCTCACTACTGTGGGAGAGGGACAAAAGAGAGACGGACGGTCGCTAGAAAGCTCATCTGGATCAGAGCCACATGAAAGCCAGGGACTCAGTCCTGTCAGTTATAAATGAAAATACACCAGTTAAAGAAGTTTGGCCCCTATTCGCGACCAACCTGAACGTCATACTGTAAAGCGCCCTTTTAAACAAGAAAGTAGAAAAAATCACAACAAGAAACTCCCGGAAAACGTCCACATGTACACATTCATTGTTATCATGCGAGCGCGACAAATCACTATAACTCCGCTTCTACCGGACCGATTTCAAAAATTTTTGCAGCAGTCGATTCGTGAGGCCGTAACGACGCACATTCTACACGCGGTTTGCTGTGCGCGCAGGACGACTGTCGTACACTCCCCTCAGTCAGAGTCGGCCAAGCGCCAGCAAACGAAGTTTGCTGTGCGCGCAGGACGAATCTGTCTGTCATATCCTCAGGCAGTGTCGGCCAAGCGCCAGCAAACGAAGTTTGCTGTGCGCGCAGGACGAATCTCTCGTACACTCCCTCAGTCAGAGTCGGCCAAGCGCCAGCAAACGAAGTTTGCTGTGCGCGCAGGACGATTCTGTCGTACACTCCCCTCAGTCAGAGTCGGCCAAGCGCCAGCAAACGAAGTTTGCTGTGCGCGACAGGACGAATCTGTCGTACACTGCCCTCAGTCAGAGTCGGCCAAGCGCCAGCAAACGAAGTTTGCTGTGCGCGACAGGACGATTCTGTCATACACTGCCCTAAGTCAGACTCGGCCAAGCGCCAGCAAACGAAGTTTGCTGTGCGCGACAGGACGATTCTGTCATACACTCCCCTCAGACAGAGCTCGGCCAAGCGCCAGCAAACGAAGTTTGCTGTGCGCGCAGGACGACTCCGTCGTACACTCCCCTCAGACAGAGTCGGCCAAGCGCCAGCAAACGAAGTTTGCTGTGCGCGCAGGACGACTCCGTCGTACACTCCCCTCAGACAGAGTCGGCCAAGCGCCAGCAACGAAGTTGCTGTGCGCGCAGGACGACTCCGTCGTACACTCCCCTCAGACAGAGTCGGCCAAGCGCCAGCAAACGAAGTTTGCTGTGCGCGCAGGACGACTCCGTCGTACACTCCCCTCAGACAGAGTCGGCCAAGCGCCAGCAAACGAAGTTTGCTGTGCGCGCAGGACGACTCCGTCGTACACTCCCCTCAGACAGAGTCGGCCAAGCGCCAGCAAACGAAGTTTGCTGTGCGCGCAGGACGACTGTCACACACTCCCCTCAGTCAGAGTCGGCCAAGCGCC